>NW_009594096.1:24084-61228 GCF_000690535.1 Cariama cristata | reverse complement strand
GTAGCCCCCCTGCAGCCAAAACCTGGCCACGCAAACCCGATACAGAAAATAACTGTGGAACAATGTTTTTCTTTTTGGACAGAAGATTTAATATGGTTGGTTTTTTAATTAGCTAAGAAACATGAAGTCATTCTTTTTACCCTGAATCTAAATACAACTATTAGTTCATTGTGCTTACAAAGATAAGACAAAGAGATAAAATACTGATACACGTAATACAATATTTATTATTTTCAAGGAAAACGTTCTCAGAAGCTCTACTACAGATTGTATGGGAAGTGCTTTGTGCTGTCAGAAGGTATGGTAAAAGGCAGACTCTACCTTATCGACTGAATTCAGTGACCATTTTTTTCTGAATGTGTGGATTAGACCAAGATGGGTAAAAGAGCCATAGAGAAATAAGCCCAAAATCACACATTAGATGATGATGGAGAAGGGCAGGGTTTTTTTCATCCTAACCTATCCTCTCTACTCTTTAAATTCTGCCTTAAAGCACTCACATTGAGGCTTTTCTCTATCACTCTAAGGAAGCTTGGCAGTCAATGATGAGAGATTCACGCACTGCTTGATTTTTTCAATAAAATTAAAGTCCAGAAATTCTCAACATTCAAATGGAATTAAACAAAACATTTTCCAAGAGCACAAGTAAACCAAACAGCCAAACAACAGTGTGAGAGATTTGCAGGCAATGCAGAAACAGCCAATGAAACCAACCAGTCAAGGCTGCCAAGAAGCCAGATGCTGCGAGAGGAAGAGTATTTTTCCTAGCTTTCAGTCAGTGCCATGTGATATCCAGCTGAGGGAAGAAAGAATTGGTATTTATTTCTTAAGATCGGTGACACCGTAAGTGTTTCATTCCCTAATCATTTTCTTTAAAGTTCAATCGGAATTTAAAAATCATTAAAAACCCTTCTGATATCTGGGTCTGATTTTGGTGGTCTCATCCTAATCCTCATTCATTTGTGTTACCAGATCACCGTAAATGTGATCATAATTCTTTAACTAGGCACTCTTTGATCAAGAGAGAGCCAGGACTGAAATCGAAAGGGTTTTGGAAGTCAGACTATTAGGCACTTAGGCAAGCGTTCCCTTATAGCTCTTCCGCAACTTGCTGGCACTATGCCTGGCTTGAGCTAGCATTGATACTACTTCATTTTCATAAGGACCACCTTCACATATAATTTTGTCCAAAATAAAACAATGCACTCAATCAGTAAGTGGAACGTATCTTATCTGTGGCTATTTTTGTTCCTCTCTATATAGAGTTCATAGTCTTTCAGGAATGTGCAAATAGAATTAATATTTTGGCATGAGATTTGTGCAAAATGTTTGCAACAATATACAAGAATAGGTGATTTTAATCTGTTTTTTTGAAGTTGCTATGATTATAATCAAGGTATCTTTGGTTTTATGCATTTGTATTGCTTGTACCACTGAGAAAGTCACAGAACAAAAAAAAAGAGGAAAGAAATTGGAAGTACTTGCCTGTTCTCACAAACATGACACCTCATTGAATCTGATTGCCACATAAAGGGCCTGCCTCCTTAGATATATTTCTGAGGATAATCCTGGAAATGCTAGGATGGAGAACACCGCAGTGATAGAAAGTCAGCCTGCTGAAAAGCAGCACTGCTTCAAAGGGAAACAGTCTCCTAGATCAGTGGTCTTTCTGGAAGTGTCAACAAATAAGGCAACAAAGGTTGGCGTATTTCCTGGACACTTTTGGCTAAGGCATCAATTTCCTTTTTTTCTCTGCACACAACTTTTATATGAACTTTGGAAAGCTCTCAAGAGGATTTGGAGTTAGACCTGTCTTTCCCAAATGGAAATAGATTCTCCTACCTGCAGCACTCAGTATAATGAGGGCCACTTTTGCAGCTAGCAGGCTTTTAGCAATTAGTCACCAAACCAACCACCTGTAACCCTCAATTAAATTCAGTGCTGCTGTATTCTGAATGAGAAAAATCTTATTATAGACATGGAGAATGCTGAAGGAAGAAGGGAGTATGCCTCCTGAGCCAGAGACAGTGAAGTAAAATAATAAAGAAATGTATTCCCCCTTATCTCAGTGGAGCTGGACACGCACCACCACAATTAAACACACAACATCACAGGTAGCTAAGGAAAGGGTGGTGTGGAAAAAAAAAAAGAAAAGTATGCTGCAAAAGAGCAACATAAGCTTCTTACGTACATCTTCTGAAGAAGAAATGAATATTCCTACCTGTCAGTTCAAGGGCACCTCTCTTCTCAGGAGCCTTTCAGCTGAAAGAATGACAGTGTTGCTCTGCTATTTGACTTTCTTACCTCAAACTACAGTGAAGAAATGCATCTCTTCTCCAAGGAAAGCATCTTCCTTCGAAGATGACGAATGTGGAGGCAAGAGTCAGGGCACTATTTCAAGTGAAAGGAGTGCAGAAAGTGGTGGAAATCAGTTAATTCGTATTAGCTAGCTAAACTTAGTGATGGAAAACAGAAGGACCTGACCCTTCACCCTAACCTCACAGTCTTGGAAACAAGAGGTGTAGGTTTGGCTTTTATTTTTTGTTTTCACTTTTCCACCGCCCACAGCATTCCCAGCAGCAGAAAGCTTTCACTTCTCTCTCCCAGAGAAACTCGAAGGCAACACATGCCCTAGATTCATCACATTGGCATGCCAGTGAAAAATTGTAATCTCGATTGCTATGTCATATCAGTTAAATCAACAGACCAGCTGATCTGTCGGATAAGAAATTTGGAAAGCTCTTCTCCCTGAAGAGCATAAAGTCACGATGGTGTTTTTTGCTCTTTTCTACACCTGTTGCTGTAGCTTTGTCCCTTCCCTTGGGAACAGCAGGAGAAACCATGCTACTCGAGCTGTTCTTGAACTTCATTGACACCTCTGCAGAGATAAGAGGCTGTGATGAGCTCTCTTTTGCTATGATTCTCTGCTTATTCCTGAAAGTATATGTTGTCAGAGCAACGCACCATCTTTCACAAGAACGACATAATCTCTCAGTTAGAAAGACTTCTTTAAACAAGACTGCGCTCCCATTTGCCTCCCAAAACAGTCTCTCAATGACTTTTAGAAACTGAATGTTTCCAGGACCAGCACCAGTAGCAGAGTGTGTGCCCTTGTGTTGTAGCAGTCTGTGTGTTGCTATCCACCTTTCTGCTAGAGCAAAGCATCTCTTTCAGCTTTCATTGACGCCATTGTGGGATACTGGTAAATTCAAAAGTAAACGGTTTAACCTTCGGACCTTGTAGCAGAAAAAAAAATGCCCAAGTACTAGCAGCTTAGGCTGAAAAGCGAGATTTTCAAAGTGATAGATGACACAGACCAAGCTGGGTGAGAACTCACTGTCAGAGGCATTGTTTGGTTTTGAATGGAGACAGCAATTCTATTGAATCATGCCACTTAGGATGCATCACACCTCTCCTTGTTGTTCAGTCCAATGCTTCCCATAGTGGAGCCCTGTCAGGGGGATGGCACTGCTAGGCAATCAGGGACCCTGCCCAGAGTGCCACCACCACACAGGGCAATAACTACTGCCAGGCACCAAGCAGCTCAGATGGGTCAGTTCAGTGCAGAACAAATTCATATGTCCAGAAGAGACTTTGCTGGCTCAGCTAGTGCAATCCCTCTGCCATAAGGCACACCAGCGCACTGGCAGATGTTCATCTCCTATGTTCTTAAAGAACCTCAAGCTTCCCCAGACAGCTCAGTTAATTTTTAACCCATTCCCAGAAATGAGACATGTTCCTACGACATTACTTCAGTCTTCCTGCTGTTTTATTCCATTACTTTTTGTCTTGCCTACAGTGGTCATGGAGCACCGGTTCTTCTTTGCCCTTTCAGTAATGTTTTCCATCTTTGAAAATTGTTATCACTTGCTTCCTCGGGTTCCTCTTTGTAAGCTAAACTGCCTCAAGTTCAGTTTTTTGTTGTAAGTCATGAATCATTCCTAGTTGGCTTGACAAAACTGAAAAAGACCATTTGATGCAGCAACTCTGAGAAATTTCATTTGAAACAAAAGATCAGTTCAACATTTTGAAAGTAAAGTTTTGGGTTTTTTTTTGTTAATGTCATGAGTAATTTATGACTTCATATCCCTATATGGGATGAAAGCAGATATAGGAATATCTGAATTACACATGGAAATTGAATTCTAGCATCCAGTTGACACTAGTCAGCCATTTGCCTCCCTGTGGCTGGAGGTCAGAGGATGATGTACGTGTACCTGCAGGTTGTTAGGCTAGAACTGAAAGATGGAACAAATGACTGAAATGCAAAACATCTGTTCTGTTAATTGATACTCTAACAGGCAGGTTATTATAGATTAAGGGCAAAATCTGTTTTAGACAGTTATTCTCAATGGGTGAATCATGCACACCCATACCTTCACTGTGCATAAATTGGCAGCACAATCTGAAAGCCTTCTCTTGCAGCTCCCTGGAGTTCAGACTGCTTTTGTGTCTGGGTCAGGGCCTTGACCTGTGTCAACTGTTCATTTCAATGACTATAGTCTGATGCTTGATCTCTCGCTCTTCTGACCCTAATGTTGGGGTTTTTTTTCATGATTGGAGTCTAAATTTGTGTTGCTGCTGACAGGCCTGCTCTTACCACTGTAGGTCTGAATTTTGAAGCTATGGTAACCTCACTTTGCCACCTTCTTAGCATTTAACATCAACAGTAGAGGGAGAAATGTTGCAAGCTTTCTGATGTCTTCCAAGCCAATGCCCACCAGGACACTGAATTGGCTGGAAATAAATAGTTTGCTGCTGTTGTTGGACTAGTCTTTAGCCCTGCAGCATATAACTCATGTTCACATAGGTGAAGAGCTGGGAATGTGTGACTGGAAATTGGACAGGGCGCAAATACCTTTTCAGAAGGAAGTTGAGAGTTTGACTTAGGTTATTGTGTAACCTCCATCTATTTAACTATTAGCTCTACAGTTTCTCCTCTTTCACTGTTGTTTCTGGCCACGTCCGATTCTTCACAGAGCCATTCACCTGTATGAATCCAGCAGAAAACCATCTCAAAAAATTGACTTAGTTAGCTGAAGTGGCTCAGCAGAGTGTTGGGGAGTACTGGAGGAGTACAAAGAGGGGATTGGATAATGGCACAAAAGTCAACTTTCCTTGTGTGAACCTTCAGCTGCAGATTAAGAATGAAGTAAAACCCAGCACTTCAAAACCTTCTACTACCTTAGGGCTAGCAACATCAAGACGAGGTCCCCTGTATGCAGTATGCTCCTGCTACTGTAAGGATGATCACTTTGAATTACGCTTATTCTCTGTGTTGTTATGTGCTGCTTTTGTTCTGAATTATCTCCACTTCCCAGCTTTCCATTCATAAACAATACTTCCCATTCCTTCATTTGTTACATACTCCTGGACAACATTTAATTCTCAGGCTTATCAGTACTTCTACCTCACATGATGTTAAATGACTCCTGTCATAATAATAGAAAGAACTTTTTGTAGAGTTCTAAATTAAATAATAGCAGATATCTGAAAATTAGCAGTAATGTGCTTAATCGGGGTTGTGCAAAAGCGAATGTGACTTAACACTTCACTTATCAGTAAAAAAAGAGTGGCTAAAAGATTTACTACAGTGATTTTCCTACATGCTTATAATTTATTTTTAGATGCAACAAATACATAGAGCAATTTTGGGATAGATCTGATCAAACATAAACTTCTACATCAGAACTGGTCACTAGAGACCTCCTTTATAGTAATGGAGAGCAGGTGATAACATCCTTGTGTAAACTATATCATCTGAATCGCATCCTTAAATGATATTACCTGTAAAGGAAACCTATAGTTTAGATACAGTATTATTTTACTGTGATGGTACAATAGCAGAGAAAGACAAGGCAAGATTTTTTAAAATGAGGTAATGTCTGTTGTTAGGCCAGCTAAGTTTTGTTGAAAAAATTACATCAACTTTTGGGCATTTGAGACCTTTTTCAGGTATGAAAGAAAAGAAGCAAATTTTAGAGGAGAATATAAACTGAGAACAATTTCTCAGCATTTACTTACACAGGTGGAAGAGTTGACCAGGTCTTTGCTCTCCATTAGGTTCCAATGTCATGTGTAACAGTGCTGAAGATACAAGGTGGTCCTACAGGACAGCAAAAATGAGAGCCTGCAGACTGGGACCAGGCTTGTCACTAACAGAAGCAAGTGCAGGGGAAGGAGGGCTCAAAGGCCAATAATTATTGCCTTCATCAAGATGAATGACAATGTCAATTTAAGTAATGGCTTCATGAGGTCTGCTTCTGGCTCCCTGGGTTGTTATGCCCTGTATATTAGGCAGGACAGTCGATAAAACCTAGAAATAACTATCGGAAAAAGAAGAGGGGTTTGTCCTCTGCCAGTGGTGTGCCTTATTCAGTAGGCTACAAAACTCGTATAGATACTTTCTGTTGATCCTCATGTCTATTCCTTTCTACATGCTACCTCAGACCAGTGTGGAGCTGTGAATTGGTGCCTCATGCTGGGCTCTGTAGGCAATTCCTCCTCCTTCTTCAGTCTGGAAATATCCGCCCCTGGCCTCTGGCCCTCTGGGGACAGGATTGGACCCAAGGACTGAATGAACTTAAGAAGAATTTCTTCACTGGAAGAATTGCCAAGCCTTGCAACTGGCTGCCCAGGGAGGTGGTGGAGTCCTCATCCCTGGAGGCATTTAAAAGGTGTGTAGATGTGGTGCTCAGGGACATGGGTTAGCGGTGGGCTTGCCCATGCTATGTTTATGGTTGAACTTCATGATCTTAAAGGTCCTTTCCAAACTAAAAGATGCTATGATTCTATGAACTCCAGAAGAAATAGGATCAATCTTCGGGATTGTGACTGCTCTACGTGGTGCTGAGCGACAGGGCTCAGCCTTGAAAGCAAAGGATCCTGCTGAGGAGATAACTTACTGACATGAAATCACAGGGCATTGTGATTGTGTGCCCACAGGGAGCCCAGGCACCTGTTGGGGTGGCAGCTGACCAGTCAGAAGCTGCTCCAGGTGGCTTGGAGAGGTGAAGCCTCTCTCCGAAATGCCTCTGCACTCCCCAGGTGCTTGTTAGACAGCAAACTTTCCTGGCCATCAAAATTAAACTACTTTTTTGAGTCCATAATCCAAGTTACAGTATAATTTGCATTTAATGTTTCTCCATTGTTAATGAGATAACAGTTGGCAAATATGAATTATTTAAGGCTTGACAAATATGATTTGACGGCTACTTGGCCAAATTTTCAAGGGAACAATTATACAGCTGGTGACCTAGAGCAAGCTGCATGCTTTTGTGCATAGAAGCTGGGTAATCAGAGGGCTAACTAAACAACCTGTAGGTGCAAATCTGACCATGGCTATGCATGGCTTCATAAGAAAATGTAAAGCCTGTATGTGAAAGCACACATTCCCCTCTGATTTAACAAATATATCTTGATCTCTATAATTAAATAATCTTACCTTAGCAATTTTTCACTTTAGAAGACTATATTTTGTTATGTTTTCTATTTGTCTGTTTTTGTTTGTTTGTTTGTTTGTTTTTTTTTGTTTTGTTTTGTTTTTTGTGTGTTTTTTTTTTTTTTTTTTTTTTCTGGAAGAAATATGTTCTCAGTTATAAAGTATTTATTTTATATGAATTAAATATCTTAATAAATCTAAATTAAATGTACTTAAAGTATTTAAGTGCTACTAAAACAAACAAGGAAATAAAATCTGTGTGGAAAGGTATAATCCCAAATCAAGTTTATTTTGAGCACAGTTTTGTTTAGATTTTTATCACCATTTTTGCATACTAATGTTTTTAATGGGTTTCAAGAGCATGCCATATACTCAGCTGAGGAGCTGAGTATCTTCTACAATGAATCTTTTACATCTGCTAGCTCTGTGATTCCACCACTTGCTGTTGAATAATGTATTAAGCTTTTCCAGGCTCCTTCTGTTTGCTAGATGAGAGCTGCAATGGTTTCTTCATGTTCATTTATTCTCTGCGTTTGAGTAATGTCATATACAGCCACAATGCTGCTGTTGTTAGACAACAGAAAAAAAATAATAATAATAAATCAGACAACCAACCTAGATTTACCTTTCCATAAAGCACGGAAAAAGTATCTGGTATCTGTCTGTTATCTGTGTACATCTAGCATATGTCTACATGGATATGGAAATACCAACTACTATGCATGGAGAGCTCGTGCCTTGTCTTCCTCTAAGAAGAGTTAGTTCCTGAAGCAGAGGTGTCAGATGTTCTTAACAATGGCACTTGTTGATCTGTGCTCCTGTCCACTATTCAGCTTTTGTCATAATTTTCAGGTAAGCTTGTACCACATCCCGTGCTTTGGTCATGTAAGTATTGTAATGGAAATCAATTACAGTTGGAAAACTTCCTTTTCTAGTAATATTATGTTTTTCATTATGATTTAGAGTACTGAGGAAGACACATGGATATCCCATTACTCCAGTGCTTGCAACAGAGAGAGGTTGTACACGAGACATAAGTAACTCTGTTGGAAATTAGAAGAAGCTAGGTAAGGTATGGCAAGGTGGTCACTTTTTGTCACTCAGCATGTTCACTTGAACAACATGGGGATAAAGGTCTACCAGAAGTTAACTCTTGCGAAGGAAGAGTGTGGCTGACATGCTTTTGATGAGGGGAAGTGGATGTCATTTTTAGTTAACAGGTTGGGAAATAATCTACTAAATGTTGTAGAGTAGAAAACATCTGGGGTTGGAAATGGTCTAAATAGCCAGGAAGAGTGAGAGTAGGGAAACCTACAGGACACGGAAGGTGGGACAGATCAAGCACGTTAGAGCAGACCTTAGAGTCACCAGAACATAAACACCTTAATAACACATCATGAGAAATACTTTAATCCTGTGCCCAAACCAGAACATATTTCTAAAAGGAAAAAGGACTTTCTCCAGCCAGTTAATAATGTCTATGATGATGTGCAAAGGAATTAATCTATTGTGTGAACCCAGCTAGAAGGTTTAATGTTATCCTAGCGACACAAAAATGATTAGCATTCTGTGATCAACAAAAGAGAAACACATCCATGCACCTGATATATTCATCCATATCATGAACATGTTGAAGGCTGAAGCAGAACAGAGGAGGACAGGTTGTATATGCTTTTGAAAGCCTATTTTCGTCGGGGGCTAGTCACACAAGTTTTATTTCCATTCAGGATCCAGCATTATGAAAGAACAATATTTTTCAAATTCTAATCTGAGCAAAGTGGACAGTGGTATATGTAGTTATTACACTGCACTGCATTAGCACAGCTAATCAATAATGATGGCCCCTCTTCAAGGAGACAGAAAGACCACAATAAACTGGGATAAAATGTGCTCTTGGATCTGAAGAATTTTTACAGCTCCGGAAACACTCATCACTGGTAACTCAAGGCTAATAGCGGTGAAATTTCTAAAGGGAATATTTTGCTTCAACATTCAAATGACCTGAGATTTAACAATGTTTCATTGCAGTTGAATTAAATGTTTTGATATCTGGAGAAATTATGTAAAACCTTCCCTTAACTAGTGCTGTGCCCGTGCTGTAGATATGTGTTAATTCTTAATGATAATATTCTTAATGATAAAATTCTTAATTAATAGCTTAATGAGAGAGATTTGCGGATCTGCAGATTTGCTCAAAAAAGAAAAAAAAACAACCACCCAAACAACAAACAAATTCATCAGCAACAATTCATCCACAGTCCTACCTTTCTGTTGTTTTTTTTTAAATGAAAAATACCCCCAAGCTGAAAGAAAAAAATCTCCACGGAAACAGTCGGATGTAGGTCACTGTATAGTCCTGGGGACACATTTTCTAACTTTGCCAAGTTAAAGAAAAGTTATATGAAGCCATTCAGCTAACGTGTACGCTTTGGGGATGATAAAAATCTTTGGAGTGATTCCTCAATGAGTTAAATTCAAAGGGACTGTTTCCAGGAAGATGAAATGAAGCTAAACGATTGTTGTTTGCCACAATAGCTCATCAGACTCAAGGGTGCTATTACCAGAGGGATAACTAAGGGCCGTTATTAATTATGAGCATTTGGGGAGAAATTTACACATCCAAGACCCACTTGACATAGGTTCATATTTATCATTGTCTGTCTTTTCTATGCTTCATTAATTGTAGCATAAATACTTTACCAAGAGATTAAGTATGATACTGAAATGAAACAGGTCGCAGTACCTTAAATGTTCTATTCAAGCCTCCAGCAGGCAAAGGACAAGAGGCAAAATGAAAACCAGCTACCAGGTCTCATACAAGTGTCACAAGTCAATTCTAGCATGATTGTTTGTTTGTGGTTTTAATCAGACCTTGCTGATAAACTCTACTTCTCTTGATCAGTTGCCTTCCACTCCTGAAATTTTCCCAGAGAAATCTGTAAGAGTGAATAGAGACTAGGATGTTACCTTGTCTGTACAAACACACCAAAATCTGACCTTAAGAAAAATATCCATCCTGGCCCTTCTGCCTTTTGTACCTGAGAAGCAAGTACCAGCCCAGTAGATGTTTTTCACCAAAATTTGGGATCTTTCTTGGAGGCACGGGAGTAAGATTTAAATTTGGACAGTTGGAAGAACAAGATTTATTTTTGTCTGTGGTGTTTTTCATAGGTATTGCATTCACTTTTTTCATTGCCCACAATATCATATACTGCATTTCATGTTTCTTAATTAGGGCTTTGCATTAAGACTGAAGTGCTTTGAACTCTGTATGCTTCCTTTCAGCACAGCATGGATCCTTGGCGGCTACTCTACTGATGACTAGGAAGACCCAGACGAAAGAACATTAGGGCAGATTAGGGCATTCTGGTGGAAGCTATGTTTTGTCTTCTACCACCAGTGAAGACTATATTTTATTTGCTGAATACATCAAGCTGTGCTGCTAAAGTAATGTGATTGTGGATCTGCATGCAGTTCCTTTTTCTACAAACTCCGTCTCATTTACAGAAGCTTTATGGAGTAACACAATCCAGGAAGCCAAAGGCTCTAAGTAGTATGCATGGAGGTGAGGAGAAGAGGAGAAAGTCAAGACATTTGCCCAAGATCAGAGCAAAGTAGCAGCAAACTTCTTCCTAGAGTTTGGGGATATTTTACTGTAGACTTTTGTTTGCCTAGTAGCATGTGGTCTTTTATAAGTGCTCCAGTAGCTTCAGACCTTCATGCAAATCAGATTTCTTGAAAGAGAAGTCATCATACAATAAAAGCTGTGATAGAAATTAAAGCAAAGCAGTGACAGAAAAGGCACTAATATGAAAGCACAACAGGGAGAAAGCATGAGTACAAAACAATGCTGCTTGAACATTACAGGGGACTTTCTCCTGAAATAATTCCAATCTAATTCCAATCTAAAACCCCCATCAGGGTTTTTCCACTGCCCTGGCTTCTCTGCAGCATTATGCCAAATAGTGACCATGTTAACCCATTTCAGTTACCTCCCATTTTCCCAATGAACTGAACTGAGAGCGCTCTCATGGCTTAGGGATTTGATTATCCTAAATAGCTTAATTAAGTGGTTCTTTTACATCTAGAGCACAGGAAAGGGGACAGCATATTTGTATCTATTTTTAACCAGAAAATGTTGCTCATTTAAAAACTCTGCGGTAATACATCACTGACTCAATGCTTTTCACTGCCACTGGTCAATCCTCAGAGACATCCTTATGACTCCCATGCATCACAGAAAGGGAGTTCGGATGGTTGTACCAGCTGTAAAAAACCTCAGTGAAACCCCAACCATTTTAATAAACCAAAGAGGACCACTTTCTTTTCTTGTAAACTACAGAAACATATGCCTCTGCAGGATGAAGACTGAAATGGGATAATGAATGACATCTTTCGATGGACAATGTGACTAGTATTTTAAATCTCTTTCCTTTTAGGGTGGTCATCTATAGTGCTCTCATGTTAAGCTACAGCCAGGGAATCTTGCCCAGCCATTTCCAAGTGAGCCCCTGGGCAAGGATGGAAGGATTTTATTATTTGGCTCCCCAGTGGGGAACTTTGTGCCCAGAATGAGCTGAAAAACAATAAAAGAAGTTTTTATTGTCACTGATGGAAAAAATGATAAAACAGACCAACTGTTGTTACCCTCATAGAACAAGAATGAGAGAATATGGTTTCTTTTTACTGTGTTGGCAATATTCTCAGTTTCTGAGAACATTTGATGACCAGAAAACTGGGCTAGAGAGAATTCTAGGTTAGGTTTGAGTATTTAACCATGTAGACAGGGCATACAAACCCAATTTACCGACAAAAGAAGGCCTCCAGGTTTTCTTTTGCATTCAGATGCACACTAACAAGAATCATTTTGTTTCACCTTCTCCTTGACTCCTGATAGACTTTTTCACTGTCTCACTGTCTCAGTGTCTCAGTGGATCAGGTTTTTCTTGAAACTTTTTGACTAAATATCACCAAAACTAATGGTCCATCAGAAAGTTTGAAGTAGAAATAGAAACGAAGATGGCTGTAAATTCATATTTGCATTAGATTTTACTCAGTTTAAATTAACTTCTCTTTTAACTGGGTCTGATGGTGGAGCTTCACAGAAGGTATTGCTATCGTTTACCATCAGTAGCGATCAGGTTGTATTATCTAGGGAAAAGGGTAAACTGCATTTCATTATGCTCTGAGATAAAGAACTGGAAGATGTTGAATAGAGGAATTTGAGACCAACCCAAAACAGATGTTGGAAATGTAGGCATAAAGTAAGAGGACCATTAACTCCCCAAAATGTGCTGACTAATATATTAAAGGAGGAATAAAAACCCAAACCAAAACAAAAACCCAAATAGGAAACACACATATGGCAATAGAAAGAGAAACCTGGAAAAGGTCCTGAAACGGCAGAAGTTCTTAAGTGACCTAATCTCAGCACTATTTTAAGGATTCTGGTTTCAGGAGACAGCCTGTCAAATTCTTGCAATGTATGCTAAAATGAACAGGGTGGATTAAATGGAAACTCTTAATTTTCTACTGTTGCATCAGCAGCATGTTACAAATGAATGCAGCATGGATGCAAACTGGAATGTGGAACAGTTTACTTTCATTGCTTTAAAGTAGAAATGACTGTTAAAGATGTAAGACAATTTAAAAATCAACCAAACCCAAAGCAGTAGCTTCCCTTCTACCTGTCAGAAGATACAGGGACTTTGAAATACCTTTTAGTTTATAATACCTGCTTATTTACATGCCTGTTTTTAAAAGAAGACAGGGAAACAAAAGCAAGTGACTACCCAGACTATTCCAAAGATGTTGCTTTCTCAGCTTTATGCACGGACTGTCCTGCATAGGTGTGAGAGTGCCGCATGGGAATGACAGGTGCTCAGAAAATATGCTTTTTCTTGGAACATAACAGACTTTAAAAGCTCAATCTATTTAGCTTATCAAAAAGAAGACTGAGAGGTGATTTGATTACAGTATATAAGTACCCTCATGGGGAGAAAGTACCAAAGAGGTCTTTTGTATAGCAGAGAAAAGACTTAGCAAGAATCACTGTTGGGAGTGAAAGACAGACAAATTCATGTTGGAAAAAAGACACCATTTCTTGAAAGCAAGGGTACCAGAGCACTGGAACAAAGTCCTAACCAGAGATTGGAACTGTATCTTGTTCTTCAAGTAAGAGGGCAGGTTTCTATGCAATGTGTGCTTTAGCTGGTGGGCAGAATATAAGGGAAAAGGGGTGCAACATAACAGCTGTGGTACATGGGAAATTACTTCAAGCTTTAAAGGTGATGTATACAGCTGAGTTAAATTCCGCTTAAAAATTACAGTTTTAACATTTTCTGTCTCTGAGCCTGAGCAGACTGTCCATGATCTCCCCTGCTCTTACGTACCATTGAGGAGCCTCACATCAGTCAATATCTCCTTGCTGGTCCAGCTGGCGCATTGCCTTGTCCTGATGGAGATACTGCAGTCAGCCTGAATCACATGCTCCAAAACCCCTTGCTTTGTGGATGAAGCACTTGCCTCAGGCGCAGTTTAGCAGCTGCCTTTTGTACAGTGCTCTGGAGCACATGCCCAGAGGTGGAACGTCCCCATTCTGAGCCCAAGAAGATGAGGACTGTGCTCACACCTTCTGAGTGTATCATAGTCATCACAAAACCAGGACTAGACCACAGTCAGGGCCTGATGGCCTGAGGAAGACATAGTTTGACTCTTTAGCATTGCGAGTGGTGGGAGGAATAGCAATTCCTTTTCCCAGTGTGCTTTTGGCACTTGGGCCACTGAATTTTAAATACAGAAATGTGAAAGCACTTCTGGGAGCAGTGACTTGGGATACCGCTCTGTCCCAGGCAGACTCCTTCAAATACCTACAGGAGGCATGAATACTCCCTGCAGGATCCCTGAGAGGTTACTAATTTGTGGAAAGTTATGCACAAGTTACTTCTGCTCTGCAAAGATTTCCTTGTAAAGCTAGAACGTGATAGCCACACGTTACACATTGCCCCCCACGGTAGTGCACAGTGACTAAAGGGGAAGAAAAAACTCTTCCCAGACCTGCATTAGGTTTTATATACGGGGGCTTTTTCTGGTGTAACTGCGAGGGAGAGAAGGTAATTGACACAATTATGTCTAAGATTGCTACTGTTTTCTGGGACTGAAATAATAACAGATTGTCAGACACTGGGCATATGTGGGCTTCATGTTCTTTTCTATTCAGTTAATCAACAAAAATAACTATGAGAACAATTTCCATGTCAAAGAGAGATTGCGTTGCCTTTTCCCACTGAAACACATCAGGTGGAGGGGTTGGAAGTAGAAAGCAGTAACTCGAAGATATGGAAAGACAGAAATGGATGTGTTCAGTCTTGGGTAAACTGACAAGAAAAAAAGGAGGAAATGAGAAGAATGAATCAAAACTGACTCAGCTACCCTAACTGTTTTTTAAATGAGGCATGCCTCATCCTGTGTTGAAAAGGATGTTGACCAAGCCTCCCCTGCTACCAAATCCCACTATATCTACTGATATATGCGTGGCACTTGTCACCCCAAAATCATGTACCCTCTCAGGGATATTCTTGCTAAAGGAAATCATATCTCTTAGGTTAATGCAAATCAAAATGGCCAGACTGGTGTTTCATTTCTCTATATCTTGATTACAGCCAAAAATTTGAGTGAAAAGACAGGGATAAGGCTAGGAAGCTTCATCTTTATTAATGGGATGGGATAGGTAAGATGTGTCTTTGTGAGGGATCAAACATATGCATCAGGTGTATGTTAGGACAACGGACCACACTAACGCTGGTGGTGGTGGGGAGCACTTGTAATAGTGTGATGGTCTGGAGCTTAGCTGAAGGGGACAGCATGGAGGAAAAATACAACAAGGGACAGGTGAGAGGAGAACAGTTTGAGGGTATTGAGGCTGCCAGTAGGAAAGATAAGCAATGAACTTCTACTTGTTGGTTTACGAGTTTGATGGATGTAATGAGAAAGCAAGTGGATATACTCTTTTCAGTTGCATGAGTGTGCCTGGGGATCTCTCTGTGTTGTGATAGATAGGATCCAAGTTCAGGAGAAGGGCATGTTTTAGGTGTAATAAGCCAAGAAGCATGTCAAATCTCAGAAAAATAACTGGAAGTTTTCCTCCAACAGAGAATGTGTATGTAAGAAACTGATTACAAAAGGCAAACACACAGATTTCTAGTCTACTTTCTTTGAAGCAGATTCGTTACTTAAGGGCTTGATGAGAAAAAGAAGCAGTTTTATACCAGTCCATTACTTTTCCCAGGACAGACATGCTCCCTACAAGAGGATCTCCTGCAGAAACTTATCAGAGTCCTAGTCCTTTGGCATTCATCACTCTTCTTCATGGATGCTTACAATAGGTGGATTAAAGTCTGAGACAGGTGCCTAGATTTTGTGCCTTCTCAGCAGAGAGAAATAAACACGTACAGGATACAAACCATCTCCTCCTAAGTGGATAGCTGGAAAAGATCAGATGAATCATAAGCCAAAAGTGCCTCTTTCTCTTTATTGACTATAAAGGGAGCTGATGGTGATATAGGCTTATCCATATGCTATGTTGTTTTCTGAGAACTGTTCAAACAATTTATTAGTCACTCTTAAATTATCAGTACTAGAATTAAGCAGAAAAAGGTTTTAGAGCACTCGGGTACTCAGATATTGGTTTTCATTCTAACTTGGAAATGAAGACCAAGATGTTTGAAGTTGCCTGTAATAGAAAATGAGGACTTCTCATAGGGTCCTGAGGGTATATATAGTTAAAGGCATGTATACCACGGAGGCTTCCAGACGGGCTGCTGAAAGGTAGAGGGGATAGGATGTGAAGAAATTATTCTGATGATGCCCGTGTTCTGATGGGAAACCATCACAACAGAGATCTTTTGATGTTTTGCCATGTTTCACAGCATTGTCCTCACTTCATGGGTAAACATAAAAACTTTTCTAGTTTGGTGATGTACCTGAATTGATTCTTTTACACCAAAAACTATAACTCTCCCCCTCTCTGGAGGACTGAAAGAGAGAGGGACTGGCAGGAGTTATATATATCATCTGGGAGGATAACTATCAATTTAATAATGATGGGCTGATTATGCTCTGACTTACTTCAGCCTATCCTCTCTTGAGAAGTGGTTTTGGCATCCTACCATACACAATGATAGGACCACATTGTCTTCCAGTTCCAAGACAGCTGTGAACATGTACAAAACTTTGAGATGAAGTTGGGCATTGTACCAGAAAGCCAGTGACATTCCTGCAGTAGGGTTATACCTCCACGGGACTCCTACCTTGGAGCCCTAGAGTGCAGCCATTCTTTTCAGCTCCCTGGACGTACCTGGCTCACACCTCACTGAGGATTTGGTGTGGGATGGGGGAAACTGGCAGCTAGGGTAGGAAAGAAAGAGTCACATGAAGCTCCGTAGCACAGCTGTCTTTGCTGTCAATGACATACTCTGGCAATAGCTGAGCTTCTTTAGGCATTTATAACAGTTAATGCAGAGGGACACCACTCCATAACTCTGCAGACCCTTATAGAGCATGTGGGAGCCTATGATGCACCATTAATATACTGTAGAAAACAGAATTTTTCACTAATTGAGAATGGTGAGCCGTGCAAGGTCTGCTGAGGAGTGTGCCGCTGAGGATTGTAGAATATGATAAAGAAGAACCAAAACAATAAGATGAAGAGAAGAGACTGATCTCCAAGCCAGTCTTGGATGGTTGGGGTCCAGAAACTTCCTAAATTGTGTCCTTTAGATTAATTTAGCTCTTTATAATGTCACTATAATGCTAAAACCCACATCCTTAGGAGGAGGAGATTTTAGATGCAAATTTAGGACCACCTTAGTATAATGAAGTAATTAGGTAATGAGACATGCACAGGTGATTTTTTGTCAAATGCGATCACAGGTAACAAATCATTTACTTTTAGCTAATTTCTTCTTTGTTTCTGTCTTGTATAAAAGCTGCCGCAAGATTTTCAAGCATGTGCCAGCTTTGTGAGACTACCACCTAGCACCCATCTCTGTCCAGACATGGAATAAGATATCTCTGCTCTCTGCGTATATTGGCCTATTGCACAGTGGGTGAAGGAACGTCGTTTTTGGGACAACAACATGACCGGCTGCACTGAGAGAACATTAGGATGGCTCATCTTCTGTAGGGTCGATGTCCTGTATGCAAATGGAGATGGTATAACACACTTTCTGCTGACTGGTGCAGCCATCCCACCTGGGGATCCACTTCAGTGTTGTGTTGAGCTCTGGTTAGAGGGCAGCTGAATGGATCACCACCTGCTGTGACCTCTATAGCTTGAGGCTACAGAAAAGTCATTGCAGTCAATATACAGGGGAGAGTCCTAGAGGCCTTCAGAGCCCAGTGAGGCAGTCAGCCCTCATGGAGAAGCAGGGAGACCATCTGAAGCCACAAAGAAAAAAGGCAAAGAGCACAACCTACCTCACAGTCCTAAGAAGTTTGTACTTCCATTCCCTCCCCCTCAAACTTTCCTTTGCAAATGACAGTCTAAGTAGAAGCTGAGTATGTGAATACTATTGCCTGATGCCAGCATACCTACTACTAGTCCAGGCACGGTCTCTGTTTCAAGAAGACAGCACCTAGGCTCAAGGTGATCCATGTGTCCAGCTGTCCCTGCATTTGGAGGGACTGCTTTAGATTCAAGGATGTCCCACATGCTGTCTATAGTACTTCCCTGCTGTACGTTCTTCACTGGGGTGTTTTTCTCCAGCAGGACCAGCTTGTTGACTCAGATGGGGAGGATTAGAAGGAAAATGGACACATTTTTTGCCCAGGAACCCCACTGTCAAGTCTCATAGTGAAGCCTGAACCCATAGGCTGTACTTCTCATTGTGGCGCTAGTAGTCAGATGCAAAGTCACGAGTCCATTAACATGGGTAAGTTATTTGTCTGCATGGCTGTACAGCTACACTCACAGAGCCTCAGGAAAGCATTACATACTGCTGCGAGAGACTCAGACTGAATTTTTCTCCAAATCGCCACTTGAAAGCTGAGATTAGAATTCAGTAATGCCTGGCTTTAATTCCCGATGATCGAACTACTATACCTGAGGAGGGAATGGAAGAGAAGTGGATAGCACTGGAAACAATTAGCAAAAAATAAAGATGAAAAGCATGACAAGACCGGAGTAAAAGCCAGGAAGAATTGGTCTTAGCAGATGTGTTTCTGATGTAATTTCATGTCCTTGGAAAAGTCCAAGTCCCTGCAGTGAAGGACTCCTTCCCAGAAGCAGCTCTGTTCCCAGAAGCAGGATGCCCTTGGTCAAACTTCTCATCTGTGTAACCAAACACCATCTCCAGTAGCCGTTACGGTTCCATAAATGCAGCTAGTAAGGCAGCTTGCACATCACTGGAGTAAGATAAACATGGGTGGGAGGAGGAGGCATAAGCTGACAAAGGGACAAATCTCATCACATCTGGATAATTCTCAGGACCATCTGGCTGGTACACAGAGGTCCTATTTGTTGTGAAGGGTATGTACTCAGCTTCAACAAGGTACGATACAGCAGTCTTCTCTCCACAGGGTTCAAAGACAGGCACTAAGATTGACATGCCTCTGGGCCAAATATCAAATGATAGGCCACAATTGAAAAGAAGAAAATATTGCAGCCAAAAGTGGATACAACAGGACAAAGACTTTAGGGAAACTGTTGCCCCCAATCTGACTTTTTGTCTAGATGAAATGCTTAACTAACAAAATTGTCTGTATTTTTCCTACAAGTGAAGCTGTCAATGTATAATTACTTAACTACTGGCAAGAATTTTTTGTATGTTTGAATTCAAAGGAAAAATCTAACCACACCATTATTTAATGAAATTCCATTAAAAAAAAAATCCAGTGTAGGGTCTCTTTCTAAAGCAGCTTCCGAGCCAGAACACAGCAAGCCTTTGAGCCCTCACCGAATTGACAAAAGAGACAATATATATATATACACCTCAGTATCCCTAAAAGACTTTAAAAACTTTTCATGGTTGAACTTTTTATTCCTCTTGCTAGTCTTGATCAATTTTCATTTGAAAAGGTACGTGTAAAACTCTCTTGAGACTCAAAACCCACAGTAATTATACTACAATAATCTTCAATACGTGAATTCAAACAGAATGGAAACTCCCTAGTCAAAGAATGATAATACAGTTATCTCCTTGCTTTTTTTTGTCTAAGCACATTGATCGTCCTAATTACAATCTACAGGGGAAGTAAATAGAAATAAAGGTTTTTCATTCCCCCTGAAAAGAAAAACCAAAAATGAGTTCTCGGTACAGAAAGCAGGCTGAAGGCGTAGGATGAAATCTGTTTTTCTGTGCCTCAGCATCAATGGATATTTATTGACAGGGAGCATCAAGATGGAAGATTGGCTCCAAACCATTTAGCATTGCTTGACAGTCCAAACCAATGGGATACAGGCTGTGTGGCAGAAGACATGGGTGGAAGAAACTCAGGCGCAGTTTAAGAAGTCAGCACAAGCTCAGTGCTGTAGAGCAGCATCATCTGTGGTGGTAGTGCTGAATATTTTCTGCAACCACCACCTGAAGGCTAGGCCTACAGAGAGGGTCTGGTTGCAGCTTTGAACTCCCACAAATGGATTTTGGAAAATACTCATATCTGTGCTTGTTCTTGCCATTTCTGAACCTTCCAGGTCCTTCCTGGTATCTGTAACAACGTCAGAGTTGGTGAGTCTCCCTCCTGGCAGGGAAAAGCATTGTGGGACAAGCACATCACTGGCTCAAGAGATAGTTAGCAGTACCCAAATGACATGTATTGCTCTATCTGTGGGACAAGGACTCCCTAAAATTTTCTGAGGGAGCCTGAGAGAAAATTTAAAGCCTGTCTGCTCCTTCTGGATGGTCAACATGGGCACCAAGATCCCCTGACACCCTGGAACATCTGCAGTGAGTCACACAAGACAACAGTCATCACCAAAAGGTGACTAAGAACCTATAACCCTTAAATAAAAGACTGCAGGTTTGCATGAGCCACCATTTCAGGTATGAAAGAACTAATTTCAGATTGTTCTTCAGGTAAACTTTCCCTTTTGAAGCTTTCTTTTAAGACTGGGGTTTGAATGCTCCTAAAAGACAGGAGAAGCTTAGTCCTGTGAGGAGCAGGGAGTTGGACTTGATGATCCTTATGGGTCCCTTCTAACTTGATATATTCTATGATTCTATGAAAAAAATCAACACCTTTGCTTACTTTTGCATAGAAAACAGGTGGAAATGAAAGGCTTCATCAGAACTGAGCAGTCCAGATTCATAACTCTCCTGACCTCAGGGAAGAAACTGGGTTATTACTACTACTCATAAACGCTGTTTTTGTTTTGATAATACCACATCCTATGGGAGCTGAGTCACTGAAAACAGGATCTTGCTTCCCTAAAAATTTTATGAACTTTTCGGTAGACTACTGCTAAATTTGGCAGGTTTGCAGTGAAAGTTGATGTTGGGGAGCAAAGCAGCAGAATGAGTTAATATGTGCCAGAGATGTGAAAGCAATACAAGAGCTTTTGGAAGCTTACCAGAAGGAAGAAAGCAGGTCTACTCATAAATAAGGAAGACATGAAATTAATAATGTTTCAAAAGTGACTGAGATAACTTACAGTGGTATCAAGCCTGTCATCAGTAAGAATATACATCAAAAAGTTTGAAATATTAGGAACAGAGAAAAACTACTCAAATACCTTGGAAAATATGAACGCACACAATCCAGCTGGTCTTGATCATATCTTAGAGCAATCACCTCCCAGAATTATATAAGCTGTAGGCTTCACCTACACTTGAAAATTACAGCAATAAAATTGATGATGTGGCCCTGTAATTGAGCGTGATTGAATTACTGCAGGTAAGCAAGTTACTGCGTGCCAGCTGAGCCATGGTAACTGGCTCTGTGTGCTCTTGACTAAGTAATGTCTATCATTCTCACTAACAACATAAAACCCATTTACAGAAACTAAAGCAAAAAAGTGAGTGCTCTTATTCCAGTTTAAGAGTGGCATATTTCACTTTGACATAAGTAGATTCACAATTTGTTTCAGGTAAACGAAAATGTTGATATAAATTGGGAGGTATAAAAAGCTAAGGTAAAGCTGAGATAAAAGTAATTTACTCAACAACTGGATAAAAGTAAATACTATAGTGACCTTCAGACAAGGAAGGAATACTCTTTAGAAATACTCTGTGAAAAATAACTTTTTAGGAATTAAAGGAAGGAAAAAAAAAAAAAAACCATGTAAGAAACAGCTCACAGGGCTGTATTCTTCCACTTTTATTTCATGAGTAGATCCTCATTTTCTAATTGAGCTTCTTGCTTTTCACTCAGCAAATTGTGGAATAAAACATTTTTCAAAGTCAGTGAATGACTCACAACATGGGTGCAGTGATGTCCATGCTAAACAATACATGAACTGCTGAAGAACAAATACTGGTTAGAAAAGTTGTTTTCTTAGAAGTGCTAAAATTAGCATAAGGAGTACAGCAGATATTTGTAAATGTACTTTAGTATTAAGCACCTCATTTCACAATGTATTATGGAAAAAAAGTTTAAATTGACCCTGGATAGAAGATACCATCTGGATTGAAAACTTGGAAAGAAGTTTTAAACGCCAGGATGAGTTTTAGGAGCACTGTATTTGTATACTACTGATGTTAGACAAGTTTATCTTAAAATGAGCACTTTATCAATGAGCATGTAAACAGCACATTATTGAAAGCCTGCAGGTCGTACTACACAGCGATTTGTACTAATGTAACCAAATCAAGTACTAGCTTACTACCAATAAGTACTGAGATAGAACAAAAGGGATTTGGAGACATTTAAAGACCAAATGCAACCTAAGACTACCCTTATTAATTTAACACAGGTTCAGGATGAAGAGAAGAAAAAAATGAGAAGCCACAACGCTGAAAGGTACAGAAATACAGCAGAAAACAGCATGCGTGCATTTGAGATGTGAGACTGCAGCTGAAAAGGGCAGTACAAATTGATGATGTGCACGTGCTTGGTATGCAGCATGGGATATGACTGGCTTTGTGCTCTCATGCAGAGTCTTGGAGGTATCACACCCACCTCGTGCATCCTAAGAGGAGAAGGATGATGACAAGCTGAAACACAGGTTGTGAGACTGAAAGATGTAGGAACATTTGAGGAATATCATTTAATGAAGCAATGAAGAAGCAACGAAGAGAGGGAAAAAAGGGTAATAAATGGTAACAGCTTAAAGGTGGTAGAAGCCTGAGGAAGGCAAATGGGGCTAAGAAATGGAAAAAACAGATTAGGCATTAGGAATGTAAAATGGTAAATGAGCTTTTCTTCTTTTATTTCTACGTTCTGGAATAACTTGTGGATAATCAAAGCTCTTTGACTTGTTATTTTCCAGACTGGAGGCCAAAGTCATCAGAAAGTCTTTAGTATGAGCCACATATTGGCAGTGAGCAGGTTAATGGGATCTAACAAATCTTCATTTTTCCATTAGTTTTACATGAGGTTTTTCTCATTCTGTACCAAAGTTTCCTCAGAGCTCCATTTATGAGATATATAAAATGAAAAAACTGCTTGTATTTTTTCTGGATAACCATGGTTCTGTGAATATACATTGCCTGATCTATAGAGGCTTTCCCTTGCAGGAGAGTGATGTTCCCAATTGGTTGCATAAAAAGCCGGTTCTTTCTTCTCTTTTTCTTGCCAGCAGGTTTAGAATGAGTAAATGTTCCAAATCCACATTTCATTAGCTTCTCCTTCTTCAGCAGCTCTTTCAGGATCTCAAACCACTGTTTCTCCATAGTAACATTTGTGTAACTAAGATCAGTTTTCTCCTTTTCTAGTTTTCCCCAAACTCAACCGATCTGTCCAAAATTTCACACACACATTTTTATAGCAGACCATACTTTTTAAAAAGTTATAAGGGAAGTCAGCCAGGTTATTTATTAGGAGCTGTAGCTTGGAAAAAAATCAGGACTGCAGTCTTTGAAAAAAATGAAAAAAATTTTTGAAAGACGAGTGTATCTCTAAAATTACAGTGTAAAAGCCCAGAGCCTAGTTGATTCAGCAAATTTTAAGCAAGACTTGGTGGCTCTGGCTGTGTAGAAATAGTTGAGAGTGATTTTTCAAAGTTAAATAGTCCAGATTTTTATGAAGGTGTCTCCAGTGAAATAGGTTAGGAATGACATCATCGGGTGCTGTGCGTTATGGTCGCTCTCAGAAAGGGTGTGCAGTTTGAAGGCAGAGGGCAGGCCCTGCAGAGCAGACTAGTCTGAAAGCAACAGACTTTTCAGATGCTGAGCTGAATGCAAGTCTCAGAATTTCCCATTGCAAAAATGGAAAGAAATAATTGTCAAGTTTTCTCACAGAGCAAAATGACATTTTGAAATTGTTCTGGTTTTGCTTCATTCAATATCTTTTTACTACTGCCTCTATATTATTCAAGTTGCAGAATTTTTTTCTTGTTTTATAACTATTGAGGAGAGCTGTGATTAACACCCCTCTTTTTTTATTTTTTTCCTAGATGTAAAGATCTTACCAGCTCAGTAATGAGTAGCTTGGCCTAGGTATGGTTTTTATTTCACCAGCTATACGGATGGGCATCAATTCCACCCTACAATACTTACCCATAGCATCAGCAGTGTCAGCCTGTACACTGCAGAGCCCCAGGCACTGCCCACGCTGAGGTGTCTAGTGCCATTTGAAGTCCCCTGGGGTATCTGAGCAATCACACGGGGCAGGCGGTGAGGACACAACACTCGGGGGAGAGCCGGGCTGTTGTGAAGGTGCAGCCCAGGCCAGCTGGGAGGCCCCAGGGCATCCCAAGTGACCATAGCTGCTACATTTAGCCAGTGGGATTGCTCTCCAGGCTCTGTTGGCTGCATTGAATCCTTTGGACACTTGGACATTTGGCACACATATAGAAACGTAAATTTAGGTGTCTTAATTTGGAAATGAACCCCATGTATAGGGCAGGATGAGAATCCTGAGAATGAGAATGAGAAGAATGAGAAGCCTAAGTCTGAGGTCATTTGACTTCAGAAGTTGAGGGAACGGGTTTATTTTTGAAGGCTGTTCCAAGACTTTCCTACATGGGACACACTTGGATAGAAGAAGATGGAAAATTCTTCTTTGAAACTGAAATTTCCCTTTGAATTATGGTGGCTTGGATCTGAAGACTCACTTCAGCTCAGAACCAATAGTAAAATTAAGCTGCAGTGTTTTGAAATGCCTTGCAATGCAGTAAATGAGCACTTACTGTGTAGCCAATGGAGTGCAGATGTGTGTTCCCACAGATACATGGCTCCAGGTTGTTCAGTTAGTGGACTAGAACATTCATTTAAGAGGACAATGCAAAGCATTCAAGCTTGAATTCCACCCCTCTTCCTGGCTCCATCTCCCTCGTTCATCCCCATCGACGCATCTCTGCAGGGGAGTGGAATTCTTCTTAGATGGATTTCCTTCAAGGTTGTTATGACAGAAGCTGGATATCTATCAGTGCAACTGGGCTTTTTGTTTCATTTTCTTTGAAGAAAGTCCAAAGATGGCTGCTGACTAGACATCAAGCTTCACCTTTTTTTGTTCTTCTGCAAAGAAAGCTTATATACTCTTACCTCTCGCTGAGACATGTTTGTAATCTCAAACTGCCTGCGCTGAGGTTTTTCATGCTCCAGTAATGACATCTGGCTTCTCACTCCTTGACCGCTTTCCAGTGAGACTGCCAATAGAGCCGTCCATATTTATCAGTTATTTGTCTTGATTTCTCCCCATTTACTCTAGACAACAATTATTTGTACTGGAATAAGTTGTGACTTTGGAATGTATTTTAGCAGAGTAGACAAAATAAGGACTGGAGACTTCTAGTTTCGAGGTCAATGGTCAAACTCACCAAGCAGAAGCAGAATGAGACCCTGAAGTCCAAAGGTAATAGGACAAGAGCTAGCTAAAGAGAGCTGTGCCTATTAATTACTGGGCCTCTATTCCCTCTCTCACCTCAATAGTATGAGAAGACTAGCGCAGACATCTAAATTAAAAGTAAACAGTCTATAGTTCAAGGCATTCATTTAACCTTGGTACTGAAGGCTTTCTCTAGGGATACAGACTGGGATACATAAATACAGACTGATAATGTTGTGAATGCTCAATACAAATTAGAATAATCTCTCTGCATTAAGCAAACACAAACTATGTTCCCAGGACATCATTTTGTCATCTGAGTGATGACATCCCTGTCACCTTTAGGATGTTTGCTCAGACAGCCCTGAGCCTGGCATCCAACCTCGTCCCTCTGACCAGGTGGCGGGTAATGTGATTGCCGTGCCTCCATGGGTGATGGAGCTTCTTGTTTCTGTGTCATCCTTGTCTTTTGTATGGTGAGTGGGGATGGAGATGGGAAAAATACTTCATCAGTAAGAATCCCTGTCCAAATGATTTGTAAACATCCTCGTCAAAACACCACTTAATTTTATGCCAGTGGGAGGCAATAGACAGTGGTAGCAAATCAGTTCAACTGCTAACTAAGAAGGAGAAATAACATTTAAAAATAGAATTGTCAGGTGAGGGCAGAAATATTTCATTCCTATGTAGGCTGTGAGATTTAAGAATTTCACATAAATATTTTTAACTCAGTAAGAATTCATACCCTTCTACCCGCTCCTTAGTTTCTCACCATTAGTAACTGAGGCAATCACTAGACTCATTTATCATTGAAAGACTGAGACAATGCCCATATTAAGCACTATTTTAGAAAATTCACAAGAAGTTGTGACTGGCTGGGAACTGAACCATATCTTAATCTGTGTATTAGTGCCTAGTCCTTTGCACTAAGAGCCTACACAGGTTTTGTTAGGCAGCTTTCCCACGGTTAAGCACCCATTTCTCATCTGCATTATAGGTCCATCCTCTGCGGTTTGTTGTTCTGGAGATGCCCTGGAAAAGTCTATCACAGCATATTAACCCAGTAAATATGGCATTCCATTGCCTGGAATAGGATACAGGCTGCCTGTTAACTAACATGGGCCCCATGACTTCTCAGGCTTTGTCTGGACTTCGTTTGGCCACCCTGGAAACTTGTTTTAGCTAGTAACAGCAATTATTTTAATAACCTGCTTTATTTTGGCTTTTGCTTAGCATGGTGCGGCTCTCTGGCATAACACTTAATGCTATATGTATATTTATAATACCATCTACTAATAGTAAAACCAAAAGTTCTTTCATGTAGAATGATATTTGCTCATTAAAAAGGAAAATAGCTTGGAAGACAACAGGCATGGGATGATAGCAGAGGCCTTGAAAGCACAGGCAAAGGTTGTAGCCCCAGGGCTATAAGTAGCTCACCAGTGGTCAATTACCAGTCATCAGAGAAGTGCAACCTTGAGAGCTGGGTAAAATGGTTTTAGAAGTAACTTCTATGTGACGTCTGTAAATTGTGGTATAAGATAGTAAACTCAGGTGTAACATGGGCTTATAGACCAATGGAGAAAGAGAAGAGGGTGAAGGTTGTTGGCAAACACACAAAAATGACCCCAAATGGATCCAAGGTTGAGGAGGAAGAAATGATCAATGTGCACTCTGACTGGAGAAGGACTCACTTGCATACCCCCAGAAGCCAGCAACCTCAGGGCCCTTGGGGGCAGTGGGAGGGTGGGTACCAGAGTGGGGTAGATATTAAAAATTGTATGTACGTATCATTTAATGCTATGTAATTTGAACTATAAGTGTTAGTATCATCATAACTGGGCTGATAATTCTTTGACTAGGCAGTTAAGTCTCCTTAGAATAACAATAAATTCTTGACTTTGCCTCTATGGTGTGTTCATTTTGCCCATAAAAAGACTTTGAGCATAACAAACTAGTAAGAATTCAAGCAAGCTATTCTGTAACTTGGATGCAACAATCTGCTAGCACCACGTATCCCAGAAGCTCTTGGACACTTTTTGTACGTTTAAGGATCGCAGCCTTCTGCTGCCCTTCTGCTGGTTTCACCATGGCAGGATGTTCCAATTTGTTTGACGTAAAGTTAGGAAGAGAGAAACTGAAAGTCTCAGAACTGTAAACAAGAAGAGGAAGAAGCAAGAGACTGGATGAATGACGGCCTTGTCTCAGTTGCCACAGTCCTTAGGTGATCATCTTTTGCAGGGTAGTGCAAATGCAGCAGGGGTGTGGATGACTGATGAAGACCTACTGCATCATGCTGATCTTGAAAACAGAGTATTAGCAACCCCATCCTGAGCGACGCTGTGCTCCAGCCACATGTTGCTGTGCAGCAAGCTGTGAGGCTCGGGAGGAGTAGGGCCACTGCAATGAGCTAACATTGACTGTGGAGCAGCAATGTGTTCGTTTCTGGGTCTTTACCTGGTCCAGTACTAGGTGAATAAGCTTCTCAAGAGGCTAGCCAGGCTCGATTATTTCTAGCATGTGCCCAGTGGTTTATCTTTGGTGAGTCCACTGTGTGTCTCATTGCTATCAGGTGCACAACACCATGCGCCATGTCTGACTGAATGGCAAAACACTCTGGACATCATTTAGGAAGAGCATCCTGCATCTCTTGTAGGAGAAACAGTCTGACTCTGCTGTCAGGGAGAAGGAGAGGGAGTGGAAGGGCATGACTGTTATAATTGTGAAGGGCCAAAGCCTTGCTAAAAGTAGTGGGAAATTTATTTCAGAATTCTGGAGTCTTCCTCCTATTACAAAATATCACCCTATTCTTGTAGAGAAGATTGATGTGGAGGGTGTGATGCTACTCTAAGCTCAATGGCAGCATTTATTCCCTGTGCAGTAACAGATGGTGTCTGGTCCATGCATCCATGCCAGGAGTCCATCAGCTATGTGTTTGGGTAACTCGGGTCACTGTCTGTGAGATCAGTTCGTTGGCAGAGTGAAGAGCAACATCATCACCATGGCCTGCTGCACATTTCACAAGCTGCTAGTGACTGATGTGGCTGAAGGTAGGCCAGGTGCTCCACTGGCCCCCACCTAGCCTGAGGCAGATTTGAGG
Source organism: Cariama cristata (assembly GCF_000690535.1). Classification (NCBI taxonomy): domain Eukaryota; kingdom Metazoa; phylum Chordata; class Aves; order Cariamiformes; family Cariamidae; genus Cariama; species Cariama cristata. Next base: position 32,765 of record NW_009594096.1, on the reverse strand, counting down.
GACTGCTTAAACAACAACAGCCTCTGGGGAAGGAAGGGAGAGCTGAAATGCATCTGCATGTAAGTGCGATGCAATACACATTCCACAAACACCATGGTGTCTGCCTTGTCCACAGACTCTCCATCTAAAGCCCTTTTCTTAAGTCATCTCCCCTTCCCCTGTCCTCTCTGCAGACAACAGACTCCTCTCTTGATCATCCTGAGACCAACAGCAAAAAGCTCAAGCTAATCAGCTTACAATAGAGGTCCCTAATCTCTTCCCTTGGCTAAAGTAACTTCTTTTGTAAGAAACACTATCTCAGTGATGCAGGCATACAGGTAACTCTTATTCCATGTTAAAACCCATCTATTTCTCTCCCTTTCAAACAGTAAACACACCAAAGGGTTGTGGAGGAAGAAACACATGATACTTGCCACCCAGGGATCCCTGGAATGAGACCTGTCTTGGGACACCTCCTCAGACAGGCATGACTCTTGAATGGGTGAATCTTGCAGTCCTCTTCAGTTGTAAGGGCAGCAGGGACAAGAGTATTCTCATCAAGGAACTGGACTAACGGTGGAGGGTAGTCTACTTGTGGTCCAGTGCAAGCGTAGCCATAATATGAAGTATGAGAAAGCTACTGTTCTTTCAAAAAGAAGTAAATTGGCAGAAGGATTCATCAGTCAGCCAGGCCACAGGCAACAGCTGGGTAAAACAAGATATTTGTCCCACTGGAGGAATAAAACAGCTTATAGAAAGGTGTGGTTTGGTTTTGCTTTTTGAATATAAACCCACCCTTTTTCACAGGAGACTTCAGAGATTATTTCATTATTTTGGTTGAGCTTTGAACAAAGATAATTCTTGTTATGATTAGATTCATCTTTATGTCCAGATCCATCGTTATGATCCATTTTTATGATTGCCAGACAGGTGGTTATCCTTCATTAGTGAGGCCAGCTCGTATTATTCATAGTCATAGTCATAGTCAGCTGGGGCTGCTGCAGCATCATCTATAATACACTCAGAACATTCACTCAGAATAGCAACACTTCTGCACCCCCGCGCTGGCTTTCTGCAGGGGAAGCAAAGACAGAGCCTCTGTATTTATGAGCAAAGACCTGCACTGGAATTAACAGTGGCACAAAAGACCTCTGTGCCCTAGACAGATACCTACATGGGGCCAAGTACTACTCACAACTGGAGGGAGAAACACATTCCAGAGTATGATATCTGATGCATTTATTCACCCATCAGTGGAAGAACTGAGGCAGTTTCCTTTTAGATGGGGTTTTCAAATCATGAGAATGTCATAGAAAGTCATGGAGGAAAGTCTTGGGTTAAGTGACAACAGCTTTTCTAGGGAGAGCAAACTTTGGCAAACTAGGAATACTGATTAGGAAATTCAAATGACCTGAGAAATCGGGGAATTGAAAGCTGAAGTGACTGAGGATTTATTCAGATCAAAGTTACTACAAACTATCAGGAATGTGCATGACAAGCAAGCTGCAGGCTTCCTTGCATTAGTAATCTCCCCCTCCTTCCCAAGAGAGGTATTAGGAAGAAGCAGAGAGCTTGGAAGGAGTGAAAAAAGCTAGATCAGCTCAGGCTATGACTATATTACTTGCCTGGGAACACTTCCAAGGCCCTTGGTCTGGGTGTATGCTTCTGATATACCCCAAATCCCATCCCTTCTTCTGATAACTGTGATGAGGTAAGCTTTAAGAAATATTTGATCTGAATCACTGGAGGATCAGGATCCCTGAACAAATTGCAAGTAAGTCTGTACACGGCCAAAGCAACTTAGAATCAGCTAGTATATTGACGCAGCGAGAATTTGCCATGGTGGAGACAAGTTAGATTTAGTTTATAGTATTAAAACAAGAAACAGAAGATTATTCAGCTGTCAGATAGGGAGAACAAGAAGAGAAATGAGACAATAATGTAATACAGATACATGGAAAATAGGTAGGACTGTTCCTGGTTTGCCCTTGGTAACATAAGCCACAATGGTGAGCAGGGATGCAAAGCCAACGACCTTTGGAGACCAAGCAGTCAGAATGAGGACAGGAAAATGGAAGTCACCACAAGCAAACTAAAGTGACACTCAGACTAAGCTGACAACAGTAGTGCAAAGATTTTTGAACCGATATACTAGCTTCACCAATAAGTAATCTAACCATGCTTTCAGGACAATGAACTCATCTTCTGGTAGAGGGAAGCAGGGTGAAAGCACCACTTCTTTTAAACGCCATCTGACTACCAGTACTGGCTTAAAATGCCCTCATGTTGCACTTGCAAGTCAAGGGTGGAGGGAGGTTACTCTCAGTTGGCTCAGAGGGGTTTATCCCAAGGGTGGGCACTGCCTTAATAAGCTGACTGAAGTCAGCAGAGACTATGATATTAGATAGTCTCTATTGCTGAAACTGGGGAAAAAAGAAAGTACTACAAACTGAAGCATGACACCTGAATGTTTGACATTGAAAGACTCAGGAACAGACAGATATGAATTGACTGTGAATAGGCAGAGGCTGGAGTCGAAACAATTTTTAGACACCAAGGCAATGCAGTTTCAAAGCAATCTTCCAAAATTATACAGGGAAAATAATAATAAAAAAAACCCTAGCTAATTTGCAGATCAGTCTTGGCTGGATTATGAATGAGTCCATAAGGAAATAACTAGGGAGGGAAAGAAAGGTAATGGAGAATTTGCTGCAAGATTTTTTTTCTTTGTGTGCTGTTTCTTGTAGGCTCAGCTTGGATGATATTCCTGCAAAGAAACAGTTCAGTTTACAATTAATTCTGCTTTGACCTGGGCTGTTCTGCACAACAGGAAGCAGCCAAGAATAGTTCCAGCACTGGGAAGCACTCAAAGATGATACAAGAGTCAACAGACAGCTGAGGGAGATTTCCACCAATTTGTCTCCTTTTGTCTATATACTTTTCAGATTATTAGAGTTGGAAAAGTACTTGCTTCCTTTCTCACGAGATGTGAAAACTAGTGATACGCTTTGAATAAAAAGCCTTTGTGGGGATTGTTATGTTAAAGTCATGAGTGTTGCAGATCACGTTGGCCTCACCATGGCAAGTTGATTATCTGATGTTACTTGCATTGGTCTTCACAAGTTTGCTTCCTAGGCAGAACCAGGCAAAGAGACAGAAGGTAGGAGGAGATTCAGGCTCCTCTCACAGCCCCCAATCTTCTCTGGCTTCATGGACCTGGTCTGTGGGCATGGAGATGTGAAGAAAGCCCAGGAAATGTGCAGGAGAGTAGGAGTCTAAAGTTAGGTGGTGGTCATGGAGAGCAGAGTTGAAGTAGTCCACTTCCATAAACATTTGATAAGTACACTTGTGTATTTAAAATTACTCCTTTTAGCTATGGCAGTAGCTTATGCTGGAGGGTCTAATGGATTTGCTAAAGAGATGTCAGTAACAATAAAGATCTGAAGGGTATTGTCATAGTGATAGCTGTTTGTCGGGTGATCCTTTATTTCACAAGACAACATCTCCATTGACCATGTTCCTTCATGTATGTGACCTTGGTTGCTTCCCGATGTATTATGCATGAGGTAGATATCCCAAAGTCCCCTTTGCAGACAGGCTGGAGAAATTCACTTTCACACAGAACTTTCAACTCACATCATCATCAAGATATTAATATTGGAATTTACTTTCTGTTATTACAGGAGACACTCTCATCTATGTAATAAGTAGCAGAAGTCCATTTATTTCAGTCATCTCCCACAGATTCTAAACTGAATCAAAGTGGTGTAGGGCCTGTGAGCACCCCCTTTTGTAGTCAATTACACAGATTTCCATTTTAGCCAGTCAAAAAAAGTCCTTGTTCTCATTTTTACCCTGCTGATGAGTATGAAACAAAGTATAACACATGTTGGAAGTTAACCTGTGAAATAACCTTTATATTTTGCGGGGTAAAGCCATATTGATTACATTGACATTCTTAATATATTGCACCTCTGTGGGACAGACAGTAACGTGTCTGCCTCCTGCACTAAGCTCTTGCAGCACCATGCCAACAGGCAATGAACTTGAGGCTATTGCTTAGTCTGAGCTACAGTAGCTTTTGAAAATAATCAAATGACATCTCTGGGAATCCAGCTCTGCTTTCCTGCTGGTGTTTGATGTGTAGTATACGTGTATATTCTCAAGCGATAGGCTGAGAGCCCCTGACATCCTCCCAAGAGGTTAGCACAAGTATGAGTCTTCAAGCTTCCTGCTAGTTGTAATCCATTCTCTTCATTTTCTAGAGTCCTAAGACATTTATTAGAGTCATGTTCTATAAGAATTTAACCCAATCCTGCAGAATATGTAATCATATCCTTGCCATAATTTTGTGTAAGAAACCTGAAAGAAGACCTACAATATTAATTGAGTTTCATAGATTTGAAAGCAATTTCTATATAACTATTCAAGGTTTTATCTTAAGACAGTGTTTCTAGACACAAAGACTGAATTTCAAGAGGCTTTCCATGATAAAAAATGGCTCCATTTCCATATGGGTATTCCACAGATTCCTTTAATTCTTTGAGGCAAATTTAATTAATTATTAGGTCTACTAAGACCAATTTCTGAGAGACGGATCAAACCTCGTATAGATTGCTGCCACTCAATATCTAGATAAGAAAAATAATCTCCTAACCACCAATCCTGCTTTATTCCTTAGAATGATTACGGTCAGTATGCGGGATTGAACTCTTCACAGTCTATTGAATTTTACTATCACACCACCGCACTTGAGCTTTACCTATATTCTAGAGACATCTATGTGTGCTCTTGCTATATATGCAAAGCAGTGATAGGCAAACAGTAGTTTCTGCATCTGCATCTTTGAAGATTGCTTTGGCTTCTGTCTATTAGCATTTCATTAACCACACTAGACCAGGGTAGTTTAACACTTGCAGTGAAAGTTTTGGGAAAGCATGGGGTGACCTGCTACTCTGTGCTTTAAATCAGAAATCAGAAAGGTGTCCAAGAACAGCAGGAGGGAGTTCTCAACAGCCAGAAATGTTGTCTTTCTGGTGATATTTGACCTTCACCCCCGCTTATGTGAAATCCCAGCAAAAAAGTAATCTTTCCTCAAGAAAAAAGCTGTTATTTTGGGGATTCTGACTAAATTCAGGGTTTATCATGATGAAGATGACAAGGAGAGGATATGTCTTTTATTAGACAATTTGATACAGTTAGAAAAAGGACAGAGAAGCTTTCAAGTACACCGATACTTTTCAGGTTTGAGACATAAATCCAAATGCCTATGCTTTCCTGATGCTTCAGTAGCATAAAGTATTCTCTGTGTAACAGCAAATAGACCCGGAAAGGACCACGAGTGATTGCATTGTTAATGTCCCTACCCAAAGGAAAGTCCAACCCTATCAGTAGGAAGCAAATTGTCTGGATGTGGTGGCTTCAGCTACACAGAGCAACTCCTACCTCAGGAGTGAGTGAGAAGAGTGGAATGCCTCATTTCATTAAAAAAAAAGTCTTTTAGGGTCAGTTCTGGATGACACTAAGTGAAGGAACATGTCACCAAAGGGATATCATTGGGGTTTGAACCAGATATAAATGTAAGCTGAAACGTAGCAGTTTGGTATAACCTACACACCAAAGACTCTCTTTTTAGGACAAGTTTTATGACAACTTTAATATTCTGCCCTGCTCGCTAAAAGGAAAATTATTCAAGCCACAAAGAGTTAATGTGTGTATGACTTACAAAGCACGGCTGTATTTTTTGTTCCCATTGGCAGTAGAAGCACAGGAGAAGACATGCTAGCAGTTTTCTGCTAAGACAAGGAGTTAGGCTGGACTGATTAAAAATGGATGTTAAGATTGGCACTGTTACGTCGCATTATCAGGGCTTTATTTGGTGAGACTCTCGAAGTCGGCCAGAGTGAATGGGCAGTGGGCAGCGGGAGGTGGGCTGCCAAGGCACGTCGGTGGAAGACCAGTGCTTGCTATAGCAAGTGGGGACAGATTGAATTTTAAAATGCAGAGCAGTAGCTATGAGACCAGAGCCTGTAGAAAGATGAGAGCTCACTGCTTGTTCTTATTTCATCCCTCTGGATATTTTCTGCAGATGAAATAACATTAAGCAGGCTGACACCTGTAATTCATGCTGTATTTCATATGTTGGGGGATTAAGGCAGATCTTCTGATGGCGAGTTGGTCTTGAAGCTCTGCAGAGATATTTTTAACCTACCACATTCTCTTTTGTAACCACTATTTTCATCTTCCCACCACCTATCACCAGTAGTCAGGTTGGAATACCTTAAAGTGGAATAGAGAAAAAATGGGTTTCCTAGAGATTTTCCATTTACTTTACTGAAGTGGAGGCCTAAAATAACTCATAGAAGGTGCCTTGCAAAGACCCTTTTACTAGGAGTATTTAATCTTACAATTTGGGCTGAACCATGCATATACATAAGACATATTTTGAAAAGAGATATTTAAAAAAATCTGAGAGATTCAGTATTCAGTTAGTTCATTCCTTTTGTAGCAAAGAACTACCAAGATTTGACATAATCCCATTTTTAAACTCATAGTTTATGGAAAGACTGAAAAAAATTACAGCTTCATCTAAGGAGATTTACAGTTAAAAGAAAACCCTGACAGAGATAACAGATTTGAATCGATTACCTAGATATCCCCTTTTTCTCCTCCCTCCCTGCAGCTTTTAGAGAAATCTGTTGCAGGCAGATTTCAGAAACTCTCAGCCCAGCAAACAAATTACCAAGGCAACCTTGACACTGATGTCTGGAACTCGGTGTGGAGAGAAACAATAAGCACCTTATACCAGTATCCTGCATCTAAACCCCATTCAATATTTCATAGCGCGCACAGTGAAATTACCTTTTCAGTCAGTTGCCTGTATTCTTGTATGCTCCCTGATTTTTTAAAACTTTTGCTGCTAGTCCAGAGATTCTAGCCACTTCTTGAATGCTGTACATCCATAGGCTCTTATTATAAATAAAAATCTTGTCCGTTAATCTCTCAGAGAGATCTTAATTAAAAGAGCCTCCTCCTGCTCAAAATCTTTAGCTGCTAATCTGCCAGTGCTAGCATTGCAAATAAATGTATTTAATTGGAAATGTGTCTTTTGAATCAACAGAAATGGACAGTTGAATTGAACGCATTCAACTCACCTGTGTGATGAAGTAGATGCTTTTTAAAAACAATCACCAGACCAACAGAATAGCATTTTAGCTGGTTGTTTCCTCTGCATGAAAGATACATATTCTTGATGCAAGAATGTTATCTTGGAAAAAGTTCATTCAAAAAAGCATTTGCTATGCTATTTAAGTGACTGTATCACTGTTTGGCGAGACTGAAAAAAAAATAAAGACGCAGAATAAAAATAGTCTTATCAATTCACTTTGTCTGCTTGTGTTCGATTCTGGATTATGTGTTGCAGTTCCTACATAACATTTGGGATGTTTAAGTCCTTCTCAGGAGTGCATGGGGCTTTCTGACCACAACATGTGGCTCTTTCACCCGTGTTTTTTATTTCCTTTGAATATGAAATCAAAGAGAAACTTGAAGTAGAAATTTGTGACAGTAGTATTTTATAGGTGTGTTTAAATCAAAGCTTAAAATATACAAGACTTTACTTGAAACAAGAAATTCTGCTTGAGGAGTACCTGTAGGCCATGGAAGATGCATGTCCACCTGAAACCCAGAGAAGAGGCCAATTTGCCTTTCAAAACATGCTCTTTCCTGGATCTCACAGTGGCTTTAAGAATGTGCTGACATGTTACATGCACCCATGCATTTTAACTAACATTCAAAAAGCTCACTTCAAGAGAGCTGTACAGTTCAAAGCAATCCATTTCATTTTATCCAGTAAAGTTAAGCTTCAGGAGTATAAAACTCATATGGTGCAAACAGTGAGGTATGATTTTTCTGTTATTTCTTTGAAAACACTACAGGCTAACCCTTATAGCTAAGACGCAATTCTTTCTGCACTCAGTACTGTTGATAGGGTACACATATTTGGTATTTTCTGCTGTCTTGAAACAAATAAAAGAGAAATCAAAATTTTTCTTGATGTGTGGATTGCACCCTTGTATAAAATCCTTTCATATAGTAGTCATTTAAGAAAGCAGCAGACACCCACTTAAAATCAGCTGACAATTGCTTTCTGCTGAGTGACTCAGCCTGCAAAGCAGTGTGCCCTATTGTTGAGATTTCAATTTTTAATTTTTTTCTCAAGTTTCCCCAAGTGTTCAAAGGTGAGCCCAAGAGGTCTGGCTATATACATCGTGCATTGTTTGATGCCATCTGTTTTTATGGGATAATGGATGACTTTTCAGGTGTCACTCTCATTGCTGTTGATGGCAGGAAACAGCTATTTTCTCTTAGTTATCTTTTCTCACTACCTTTTCCATCAGATCCTCCATTGAGCAGTAATCCAGCTACCTTCAGGAACAGGAAAGCTGACAGCTTGACAGCACAGGTGTGTTGGAACAGGGAATGGCATGTGAGGGTTTCAGTATTTCTCTCTCAGCATGCAAGTATATGTATATATCACAGAACCTCGGACTGCAGGGGGCTGGCAGGGCCCTCTGGAGCCCACCCGGTCCAACCCCCTGCCAAAGCAGGGTCACCCACACCAAGCTGCACAGGGTCACATCCAGGTGGGTTTTGGGTATCTCCAGAGCAGGAGACCCCACAGCCTCTCTGTGCAGCCTGGC
>NW_009594096.1:0-23730 GCF_000690535.1 Cariama cristata | reverse complement strand
AGAACTGGACACAGGACTCCAGATGTGGCCTCACCAAGGCAGAGTAGAGGGGGAGGAGAACCTCTCTTGACCTACTGTCCACACTCTTCCACATGCATATGTGTAAGCACATGTATTTGTGTGTGTGCGTATGTGTGTTTAAAACACACTGCAAGATGTCCTGCTATGGTGCTCCCACGCTGTTCAGGAGGATGCACACATTACAGCACTGACTGGGACCACTCCCAGGCTATTGGCAGACCACTCAGAGACCTCCTCTCAGGTGCCAAACGTGGAAGGGGTTTGCTCATTTGTCTCCCTTGACAGATGGAGTCACTTACCTGCTTTTAGCCCAGAAGCCAGCCCTCTTCAAGCTGCCTGTCAGCCAACCCTCCAGCCCCATCACAGAAGCATCTCTCTGACTTAAGATTGAAGACCCCTTCTACCTCTTCCCACCAGCCTGCAGCAGGGCAGACCTTTCTGTCTTTGCTCTTCCCTCTTGGAAGGGCAGTGCAGCAGAATGGATCGATCCTCAGTCTTTCTTGGGCAGCTGAAAGCATTTGCTGTCACAAGCAGAGCTGAAGGCATTTTTACAAACCCATTAAATTACTTCAGAAGGACCAGAAGTACTATCCTTTTGTATTGGCAAGGTTTTGGTAGTGGGTGGGCTGCAGTGGTGTTTTCTGTGACAAGGCACCAAGAGCTGCCCCATGTCACACAGAGCCGGTCCCAGACAGCTCCAAGATGGACCCACCACTGCCCAAAGCTGAACCCATCAGTGGTGCTGGTGGTACCTCTGTGGTAATGTATTTAAGGAAGGGTAAAAACATCTGCACAACATCTGTGAGAAAGAAGAGTGAGAAAACTGTGAAAGAAACAACTCTTTGGAGGGCAAAGTCAGTGAAGGAGGAGAGGGATGAGATGCTCCAGGCACCAGAGCAGAGATTTCCCTGCAACCCATGGAGAAGACCTTGGTGAAGCAGGTTGCCTGACTGTAGCCTGTGGAGAGGCCACCCTGGAACAGGTTTTCTGGCAGGACCTGTGGCCCGTGGGGACCCAGGCTGGAGCAGTTCTTGAAGAACTGCAGCCCATGGGAAGGACTCACACTGGAGAAGGTCGTGAAGAACTGTATCCTGTGGGAGAGACCCCACGCTGGAGCAGGAGACTGGTGTAAGGAGGAAGGAGTGGCAGATACAAAGTGTTATGAACTGACCACAATTCCCATTCCCCATCCCCTTAGGCTGCTTGGAGGAAGAGGTAGAAAAGTCACTAGTGAAGCTGGGGCTGGGAAGAAAGGGAGGTGGGGGAAAAGTGTTTTTAGGTTTTTGTGGGGTTTTTTTTATTATTATTATTTCTCTCTATCCTACTCTGTTACTAATTAGAAATAAAGTTGGAAATAAATAAAATTAGTTTCCCCAGGTCAAGTCTGTTTTGCCCATGGTGCTATTTGGTGAGTGATATCCCTGTCCTTATCTCAACCCACAATTTTTTTCTTTTTCAATGTATTTTCTCACCTGTCCTGCTGAGAGGGGAGAGAGAGAGAATGGCTTGGTGGGCAAATGATGGCCAGCCAACATTAACCCACCACGGTCCTTCAAGGCATAGAAAGTAATCATTAATGCCCACAATTTTTAGATGTGGTTCTCAGGAAAAGCTGGTCTTCAAACAGCATCTGAGATTTGACCATCCCAGCACCCTCTACTCACTGTCCCAGGCACCTCCTCCACATTCCCATCATTCTTCTTATAACAGCCCGAGAGAGGGAAGGTTTCTATTCCCCAAACACAGGACAGCCAATATAAATCTATTCCTTCTTACAAAATTTTCATTCCACCTACTCTTCTTTTTAGTTAAACCTCTTATCTGGAGAACCTTAACTAAGCTTCCCTATGGAATTGCTCAGCAGGACTTGAGAGCAAAAGAAAGCTTTGCTCAGTCTGGCGTGTCTTTGCTTTAGTCCATGCATCAGCACCTCTCTCTCAGTTCCCATACTTGCAAAGCTCTTGCTCTGCTCTGAACTCTTGGCTAGGCATTTATGGCAGTGTGAGGAAGAAGGCTATCTTAAGAGCACTGCTCAGGCATTATCTCAGGGATTCAGGGCTCACCATCCTTCCTTGTGATGTATTCCAGTGCTTGACGTGCCAGGAGACAGCAATGTGTTTCCTCACAGAAGCCAAGAAGATAGGTTATGCTTCCAATTGTTGCGACTTTGTCTTCGACTGTACCGCAATAACCTTGTTCCCATCTCACCATCTCCAGGTGACATGGTCCCTGCATTCCTCTCAAGATGAATGCTAATAGCCTAGTCCCAAGGAGCATGAAGAAAAAACTTAAATGACAGGGCTCTTTATAAACAAATAAGATGTGCCTTTGTTTCCCAGATGTACATAAAATAGGGAAGTCAGGTGGGAAAGGACTATCACTGGAACTAGTATCTGGCTGCAAGTGAAGCAGATAGCAATGAATGTCACCCAGATGTGAACAAAGCGGGGGGAAAAATTAGTCATTCTGGAGCAACAGAAGAAGAGGAATCTTTGTTATTCATTTTAATGTCATCTCGGGTGGACTTTCTCCTTTTTAAGCATTTTATATTGGATCCTCATTTTGCATACAAGTGGTAACTATTACCTTAAGAAGACTTGAATGAAATATTAGCCAATTTAAAACTATGTTGCACAGAGAGATGTAGTTTATGGATGGCTGCCGTGCCAAGAAAATTTTAATATCTGAAAACCGTCTGACAGATTGGGACTGGAACACAGATATGCAAAGTGCTGCTTGAGAGAGGATCAATAGCACTATTCACCTTTAATTTGGTCTGTGGTGCACATTCTGGCCAAAACCCCCTCAAGACTTTTATATCTTAATGGCTGAGATCTAGAAATAAAGGTTTCATAGCATGAAGGGATATACCCCAGGATTGCTTTTGCTAGGACTATTTAATCAATATCAGAACAACAGAATTATTCAAATGTGCTTTACATTTACTGTGCGGAGACTGAGTACTGTTCTGCTCAGGGACTCTATCTCTGAAATCTGTCTATGTTGCAGTCAAAGACGTGATGGAAGGTTTTGTAAACACCCAAGCCAGCTTTACCAAATGCAGTTGAATACCGATATTAGCTTTCCAAGTACTTTCCTCAGGTCCCAAGTTGATTTACAGCCTGCAATAATCCACAAATTGCTGCAGAAGTCCCCACTGCATAGCCAACTTTGCTATTATAAGCTAAACATGAATATGATTAGGCTATGCTGAGGTCACATCTTCAGCTGCAGCATAAATTTGCTGTAAAACTGTAATGACATGTAATCAAGAAAGTCCCTATACTGGACACAGAATAGTCCAGCTCAGTGGACTTCGCCAGTTCTCAGGGTCTTTGGAATGATGTCCAGAGATTGCACGTCTTGGTCTTTAAGACCTGGCTCTCATAAGGAAGGTTGCACAAGTATAGCTACTCGTAATGCTAAGGCAAGGCACGGCCTTCATTCTGCAAAACAAGAGAGTAAACTGCCCCAGTGCCTGTCTGTTCTGCACCAACACAGCGAATCTACAGTCAGGATTGTGATGGGAGAGCTGTTGAGACAGGGTTTTTCTCTACCGTGCTCAAGCCCTTAGTTTTGACACTTAACTAACCACATCCAAAACTGGTTTGGAAACTAAGGCTGTAGCTCAAATCTGTTAAATACAGGAAGGGAGGAGTTACTGGGTGTAAAGCTGGTTTATTGGTGTGGATGGTCAAAGGGATGTGGGAACTGACCCATGGAGAGAAAACCTGAGAGGGAAGATCAATTTGTTTGCAAATATCAGTTTCAGTGTTCTCAGAATTAATGAAGCCTGCTTTCTGATGGGTATATGTCTCACGGTCGATTGACCTTTTAATTAAATTATCCCAAGGCTGCAACCTGAACTCAACCCTTTTAAGACCCTGGTGAATCTACACAGGGGACACTACCTGACTGGAGTCTTTCATGCCTAGCAAGGTAAGAACTAAGACCAAAAAACTCTCCATGCTTTCCCTGCATAATTGACCACTAAGTGAATGAATCATCTTCTATGCTCCATTTCCTTAGGAAAATAAGCTAAAAAAATGGTAATTGAAGCAGGGAAATGCATTTCAGATAAAACTGTTTACTATAGAGATCCCTTGGGTTATGTATTATGTCTGTTTCCATCACCCTTTGTCTCTTTTACTTTATACTGTGCAATCTGCAGGAGATACAGTATGTCTTCTGCTGGTCTGAAAAGCACCCAGAATATTTTGGGTCCTAACGCAATGCTAGAGAGTTTGACTTATATTTTGCAATCCTAGAACAGATGGATGTCAGGTATAGGCTATTGACCAGAACTGTATTCAATTTACAACCCTATGCATCCACAAGAAATCCATTACTTTTTGCAGGAGTACTTCAGGGGGCTTTAAATTTTCACCTGAATTGCTGAAATCAGAATTTGACCCAGGTTGATAGATATTATAGGATCAGAAGCATGAATAAGAGAGCAATAAATCATATACCACAGAGCAGAAGGGAGTTCAGCCTCTGACTGGTGAGTTTAAGAAAGTGTACTTTAAAGTAGGGGATTTCCTTTGTATTATTCACGTTTCATTAGAAGATTTTCCTCTTAGACCTCCTCCCACTTTTATGCTGGCATGAAGGTTACACCCACCTTTATCTGCTACACTTGGAGAGGGGAACGAACCTTTCGCAGAGCTATGCAGAACTGAAGTTACGTATATTTAAGCTAGGAATCTGACAACCTTCTCCTGACATGAGCAACTGCATTTTACAGGTTATTGCATCTGTGTGTAGAAGAGGGGTAAACAGGTGGGTCATCCCAGATGCTGGCACCTGGACAAGCTTAATTGTGCAGTGCAGCCTCACCCTGATTTCCTTTCCTTAAACTACATAGGTACCATTCACGCTTACTCAAGACAAAGACTTGATTTATTGTCCCCACCTTTCCTGTCTTCCCTGATGCTGCAGAACAGTTGAGAGAACTTTGACTTAAATAAACAAACACATAAAATCAGCCGGGAAGGAACAATCTCCTTGCAAACCCCTCACAGTTGCACTAACCACCTTCTTCCTTCTGCAGTCTGGGGACTGGGGGGCAGGTGGATGAGAACTTACTCTTTTGTAGATATGTTTACATCTCATTGGCATTTTCAGAGACCATGCTTGATAGTCCTCAATATTGATCATTGGTCACATTAAGTTGCCTTTCTTTATATCCCTTGCCCTTATTTATGTGTGCTTTCACTTTAAGGTGAAAAGACGGCAGCCCAGAAGAAGACCTGTGCGAAGAGAACATGAGGTGGAAACAAGGGAGTGATGCTTACTTGATGGGCTTTGTATTTGTGCATCCTGTTCAACATAGTTTATAAAACTTGCATCAGACAAAAACATTGTAAGCAGAGTAGAAAGTAACTGCTAGTTCTTTTTCTATTCGCTATTATAAACACAGGGCGAGGAGAAAAATCCATCTTTGCATTTAATTTCTTTAGCTAATTCAGCTGACCAAAAGTGCATAAATCTGCTTGCTCTCCCTGGCTTCTTCCGTTTTGCAACAGTGACCCATCACTTCACATTGAACTTTCCTGCAGTGTAATCAAGGATTATTAGTAATTATTCTAGAACATTAGTTGTAGAAAGTGTTTTGTGGATCTGCATTGCCTCCTTCGCATTCTCTGACTACTCATCTTTCATGGGGAGCTATCTTGTGTGTACTGTAGACAGGTCTCTTCATCTCACCGTACACACCTTCTGCAAGAATGAAAAAATCTGTGTAGTCAAAGATGATGAAATTCTGATTATGCAGACATATCTGAATATCTCCCTACTGGCAGAGGAGACTTACTCTTATTGAAAATATGGAGGTTTATAGGAACCTCAGGAAAAATGCTTGCACTATTTTTGTGACTGGCTGGATCTAAACAAATGAACTAAGATGTGTTACACAAGGCTCTCAAGTCACGTTTCTGAGATCAGCTGAAAGGTTACGTGGCCATAAGCTAGGTCAGAAGGTTGCAAATACAGCACTCCCCAAAGTATTTTGATGTCTTTCACTCATGATCTAAACATCAGAAGACATTCAGAAATACAGTCCTTTCTCCCTCTCTTTTATTTTTAAATGGATGGAATTTTTAACTGTTGTGAATCCAGACTCTACTCCACGTGTATAAGCTGAAATACCTTTGAAAATTAATTTCCGTAACCAGACAAGACTATCTCGTACAGCAATGTACACCCAGAATTGTTAAATATGCTGAAGTCAGGGAAATACCTATGTCACAGAGTTTGTACAGTACAATATCATTGTAAGTTTACCAGAAGAGTAATTTGCCTTGATAAATGCAATATATCATTATCACACATGGCCCTTATACCCAATTCTGAGAGGCACCAAACGCCACCTAGAAAGTGCTGATAGGGTGTTGACAAATATGTTCAACCCAAAAGACTGAGGCCTGAGGACAGACAGGCTCTTTCCAAAGGCAGTTTAATCATTGAACTGTCTGAGCTTTCATGAGAAATTGCTTCCTGAAACAATATTTTTTGGTCCCCAACTACCTTTTGTTAACCTTTTGCTTTCTAGAATGGGGCTCTAAAGAAAAATTGTTAGCGAGGATGTGTGCATCTGTGTCAGCCAGGATATCCCTACAGCTATTTCCAAACTGAATATTTCTATAGAAAACTTTAGACTCATGCCTGCGATGTCCATGCAAGAAAAATAAATCAATAGGGAAGCTGAGTGACTGAGTGACCGAGCTATGAAGCTGTTCACGTTGAATAGTGGTTTGATCTTACAGCTCTAACTCTCTTAACGCATCCTATACATCCTAACTGCAGTTGGGCTGGGACCAGGGATCTGGGCACTGTAACGGGACAGATCTGCAAGGGCCCATGTGCTGTGTCCCCAGGAGGGGGTGAACACTGGCAGTTGGCTCGACGAAGGGATGTGTCCCATTCCTTTCACTAGGGCCTATGCTATATACACCGTGCCACTGCCTCTGGTCCTGCAAACATAATTGCACTCTTCTCCTGATTGCAGAGTGTGCTGAGCAGCCTCCAAGGGTCTGTGTCCACACCAGCCTAAGGTTCCCTCAAAGACTGACTCTGTGCACCTTCCTTAGTGCTGAACATCCTGCTGTAACTGCATTGCTTACCACTCTGCTGCTGCTGGGCACCAGGATGCCCCAGGGTGTACCTGTGGCGTGGCATCTTTATAGGTGCCTGGAGCAGCTGCAAATGCTTTCATTCCACCCTGATCCATCTGTGTAACCATCATCCTGTGACCATCGCTGTGCAGTTTTGTGTAGGAGGCATTGCCAACCTCCTCCCTTGCATCAAAAAAAGTGTGTGGGCTTACAGAATAAAAGTAACTACTTGGGTCAAAGCCAGACCCTGGTCTACCAGCATTTTCCGCTGTTCCCACCAGACTTGCCTGTATCTACTAGGCAGCTCAAGCAGGACTGGCAAACCTGGACCTATCCTCACAGGTTTCATCTGCCTCACTGGCCCCAGACCATGGAAATGCCCTCAGTCTCCCTCTGAAGATCCCTCTGGGGTTTGGGCATTCCAGAGGATTAAACAGCACCCTTTAAGTGCAGGGGAAGATAATGTGGGAAGGGGAAATCAGGACCCTTCATCTCATAGAGGAGGTGGGAATTCAGGAGTTAATGTCCTTGCCTGAGGTACAGCAGGAGACAAGATGACACCACAGGTACATACTCGTCTCCCAGCGAGGACCAGCAGTAGTGGCTGTTACCCAGGAGAAAGACATCTTTGGTTTTCTTGTACCACGGGTTATAAGGTTATGTGCACAGGTTATGTGCAAAGCCCAGCTGAGGTCTTGTCTTTTTGTCCTCTGCAGAAGTCAGGTAGAGCCCTGAATCTACCTTGAAAGTGGAGCTCTCTTGGGACAGCCAGGCCCATTCCCATGGGGAAGTAACAAAGAAATCCCTATCATTACGATATTTGGGTGCCTCTTGTCAGTAATTCTGTCTTTTTGCTGACTGGATTTGTTTCTAAATGCCGACAGGGGTCTGAGACACACACACCTAAGGAGCACTGCGAGGCACTGAGGAAAGCCAAGGCAGCAGACGAGGTCACTGGGACGCATCCATCATGAGGTACGCTAGATAAACAGAGACTTTTTGAAGAGATGTGCCAAACATGAGTGGCCATGTGCACTGGGGTGGAAAAAGAGGGGGTATGGGCTATGCTGTACTGCTGTTTGGGCTATGTAATAGCTTACACAAAGTTTTCCAAGCACGGGATACTCTAAACATCTTTGGTCAATCACCCTCGAGGACATTGCAAGGCCTGAATATTCTTCCTAGCATGTGAACAGGAAAATCCCTGAAGGTCCTCTGTAGACAATCAACAGGGGCTCTAAAACTCAAAATAAACCAATATTTAAAAAATCTTATTGGATCTCTTTAAAGGGAAACATGGAAGTCTTCACAGGTGCAAGACTTTGCCTATTAAAACCATGTTCATGATGTGATTAGTTGCATACTTTTCAGCTCAGGGCACAACCTTTTGGTTGATCAGTCTTTGCTTAGAAGGAGAAATTTTTGCCTATTTTACCACCATGGAAAAGTAGAAAGGACCAGTAGGGAAGGCATAAAATCTTTCAAAAGCTAGCTGTTGCAGAAAAAAATTTTTTAACCTACCTTGGGGAAAAAAAACCACTATAAAGCCTATTTGTTATGTTACCATGGGATGATTTTTTGAGGAGTTATAGAACCAGAAATACAAATAGTCTGAAGTAAAATGAAGTGCTGAGGCAATGTAGCATTGTTAAAAAGATCTGACAGCATAAAACTAGAGTCAGCATGAAAAGTACAGACTTTGCCTATTATGAATTTATAATGAACAAAAAATAATTCCATACTAGATATCTATTTAATGGATATTCTCAATACACCACTGTTCAGTGTGCCTTTGAGAAGATGATCTGTTTATCTGCTCGTTTGTAGCAGTACACAGGAGCTCTGCAGCTCAGTGCATGTCAGGTGGGAATATTCCTTGATATACAGAATACGGGTGAATTGAACTTTTTTTTAAACAAAGAAATAAAAACCTTCCTGAGTCATTAAGGGACTCCATCACTTCCTTAGCCTTAGATCACTTACATTAATTACTCTTTCCTCCATCTTTTCAGTTTTTCCTGCAAAAGGATTCTGCCCTGCCAACAATAAACGCCAAATTTACTGTGATGGCTCCAGAGAAAACTGCCACGGGAGAATATTAGACAGGTGGCCAGTTTATACTTCCAGGTTTTTTTTTTTTTACTCGGTATTTTACCTTTGAGATTAGACCATCCCATGATTAGATGCTCTTACACTCCTGTTTCCCTATCCATCATTGTCTTGTTTCTTATGTATCATTAGCAAAACTGCTTTTCTTAAAATTGAGTTGAGAGAATTTCTTGTGAGCTTATGATTCATGTGGGTTCAGCTGGAAGATCAGGCTTTTGGTTTGTAAGCCCTCTGAGGCAGACTTTGTCTTTCAGGTCATTTGTGCGAGTGGTTGCCAGAGCCAGCGGTGAGTTGTGAGGATGATCCGTATTACTCATGCTAATTGCTGTGACCGCCCCAAGCTTGACATAAACAGCTGGTGCAACAGAAAGATCCATAACCCAGGTCTGATTTCACATCAGCCAAGAGCCACAGAGTAATGTGGCTGCTTAATATTTTCCTAGAAGATATTTCTAACCCAAAACAGTTGTCACAATGTGCACTGATGTGCAATGTCCTCATATAGTATGACAGTGTGTCCTGATATTGTGTGTCACTCCTTCGTTGTGATGGTTGCTAGCAGTGGAAGTGTATATGCAGAGATCTGTAGGGTTTGGCAGCAGGTATCCGAATAGAAATTCCTTTGCAATCAAATTTGGATCACATGTGCTACCCTATATACCGTTATACCCTCTCTCTTCAAGCAAGCAAAAAGCTGCATAAGTTATAACAAGCTTTTATCAACAGAAGAATGATACACAGGATCGCATACAAAACAGTACCTTTTCTTTGGTAAATTTAATGAGCCAAAAATAGGAACAGTATCCTGTCATAAGCAGAGAACATTACCTAAGAATCAGAAAATCAGCAAGGAAGCAGGTGCATCTCTTCTGTGTACTTTATTGCATCACAAGCACAATTCAGGTTTTATAATGTGTTGACAGTCTTTCTTGTCCATAAGAACACATAGGTAGTTTAAGCATTTTTTGATTGATAAATTGCCCTTTCAAAAGCACATTTTCATTGAGAACTACCAATTTTTCTCAGGAAACCACATCTTTACTCTGTGTTTTCATTTTTAATGGACCTTTCTCTAACGGCTTACTTGTTTCTTCCCAGAGGTTGAGGTATGAAGGCACAGGGACTTGTTTATTGTTTGTGATCCACAAGCCTCTGTACAAGAAATTTAAGAAAGAAATCTTGTCTGTAATAGATCTACTTGTTTTAATATTTTAAAAATCTGTATTTATCACTATTGGGGATTTTTTTTTCTGTTTTAGGAAAAGAACTTGGCATGTGTTAGAAACTGGATAATAGCAAAGTTCTCCATTCAGATCTCACAATTTTTTCCTATGTGGTGTAACTGTAGTTCTCCCAAGTCTGGTCTGCGGGACTGTGTTCTCCTTTGCCCCTCCTGCTCTTGGATCCCTCTCTCAACAACAGGACGCTAACTTCACCTGTGCACTGCAGGCCCTTCTGCTAAACCTCCGTGTGCTAACCCCTTTTGACAACAAAAGTCTGTTACATAGCAATGCTGCTGCTGAATTTATTATCAATAAGTGTAACAGAAGAAAATAATAATTTTTGTTAGGTGGTTTTACTTTTTTTTTAAATGTTCTAACACCCTGTGGATTTCACCCAACTGGAAAAGAATTCTTGACCGAGCTAGAGGATAAATACAATTTTTGCGCGATGAATCTGGCCTCATCCAGGGCGAGCCTCCAAATGCTACTCCTTGGAGGCTGCTTGTGGAGATGAAAGGGTAGGTAAAGGCTCATTCAGTTCTTGGCTTCTTCGTTTAGACTGTATAGGATAGGGTGACTTAGTGAAGCACATGCAAACTCTTCCAAGCTCATCACGAAAGATGTGCTAAGTGGATGCTGCTGAGAGAACGATCAGCACCTCTCCCGTCCATCCTTTCACCACCACCCCTCAGTGCACAGCTCATTCTTCGCGAAGGTCTGGCCAGCTGAGGGTTTGCCAGCAAAGGGAATTTTGCAGCTGCTTTGTGCTGCTGAAGTCTCCAGCAGCACTCCGGCTGACCTCCTACCTCAAGGTCCTTCTGGTAATCTATGCCACCAGATGTCAGCCTGGAGACTAGGAAGAGAGGAATTAGAATAGAGAAATTCCATTTTGCCGGGATAAAAGGAAGGAGGGAATGCTTGTCCAGTTTTCATGACTGAGTGTTACATGCAGAACACATGCTGGCTATAAAATCTTGACTTGCCAAGCCCATCTTATTGCATGACCCCTTCATTTATTTCATTCTAATAAATGATCAGTGTGAGAACAGACTGATGAGTCAGACCGTACTGACAAGCGCATCTTCTGAAGGGGCTAAACAGCCAGCACAGAATTTGATGATTTCAGACAATTTTCAATCAGGATTTAAGCCTCTGTGAATAAGAGCTTTAAAATCTGCCTCCAAAATAATGGTTGATGCACTGGGGATATGAAGAAGATTTAACGTCTCAACAAGCATGGGGTGAAGGACGTGAGGCTTACTGAGCCATTCGCTACATGTTTCCTGCCCACTGGGAGACTTTGATGAACATAAAACATATTAATGAGGGTATTAACAGAATAAAATGGAGACTGCTGTCTCCATAGAGTAGGAAAAGTCTCAGAGATGACATTGTCACATTTAGATTTTTCTGAACAAATGAAATAAACTAGAAGATTCTGGTTTTTAAAATGGATCTATAAAGACACCAAAAATGCAGTTATAAACCTAGCCAGATGAATTTGCATTACTCTTAGTGAAGTGGATGATAAATAG
Source organism: Cariama cristata (assembly GCF_000690535.1). Classification (NCBI taxonomy): domain Eukaryota; kingdom Metazoa; phylum Chordata; class Aves; order Cariamiformes; family Cariamidae; genus Cariama; species Cariama cristata. The sequence goes on along the minus strand of NW_009594096.1, from coordinate 11,727 downwards.
GACATGTATATTTGCTTTGAGGGAAGGTGGGAAATGGTTAGGAAGGAAGGATAGAACGCCATGTCCATGTACAGATGATGGGTGGTGTGTTTTACGTCACCTGGAAAAAGCCACGTCATCTGTGCTGTATCTTCATCCCTGCATATACCTGTGGAAGCTGAGTTGTTCCCAATATGAACCTATTTATAAGTCCCCAAGTGCATGTGTAACACAGCTGGATAACTATATGTGCAGGCACCTAGTGTAAATAGTTCGAGATTAAAATGGAATTAACTCATACAGATCCATGGCTGTACAAAATTGCTATACTTTTACTGTCTCCTGTCTTTTGCAAATTTACCTGTACAACTTCAAGGTTCTCTTAAGATATAGATTCTCCTTTTGAAGATATTGCATAAACCGTTACAAGAAAAGGTTTAAAAGGCTCTTGCATTCCTTTAAAATGTATCTTTTGTCTAAATGGCTGTCTCTCAGATCTTCTTATTAAAAGGACCTCACTAGTGATCTTTCGTAGTGTAAAATGAAGCTAGTTTGTGTTTTTCACAGTACAGGCACTTTTGCTCTTATTAATGCTGTGCAGTAAGTAAGAATCTTTGCGGAGCTGCAGTGATGAGATGGACGTTCAGGGTGATTACAGAGGGTGCTTACCATGAACTTTAGAAGATTTGTCCTTTAAAATAATGTATTAGACTGTATCTAGGAACTAACTGGAACTATCTCCAAGGTCTCGTTGTACTTGAATATTTATTTATAATGCAGTTTTATCTCATCAGTATATTTCCATTAAGAGAGAAATGCTTTCTTCAAGGACACCGGCTGTTTGAACAACCCTATGTTACATACTTTTTTAACTTTGTCCCGTAGCCAGTACACAGTGCAAGATTATATGGAAAAATCACATAGTATTTCTTAGCTTACATACCAAAATTTTAAGGGAAGCGGGGGAAAAAGAGCACTGGACCGTTTCAGAAAAATAAGCTGCAGAAAAATAGTACAAACAGCCTTTTAAAAACACATTATCTCTTCTCGTTTTTTCAAAGTTACCTTTCATGTTTGTGTCTCAGGACCAACTTCTTAAGAGAAAAAAATTCTTGAGCCTCCTGCTGTTACATTGTACTGATGCCAATAACAAAGATTTAAACAGTCTTGTGTTGAATTTGGCCTTGAGCTATGTTTCTCCAGGGAGGTACAAGTGGTTACACCCAGAGCTAGACAGAGGTGACTGTCTCTGAGAGTAGCATGGAGAGAATCTCACAAAGAGAAGACTTCTAGAACCACATTCACCTCATCTTGTATCCTCTGGTCACCCTTGTTACGCTAGCCAAGACAAAATAACATCAACCAGCAGCCCTCAAAGTAAAGTCAAGCTGCAGAGATGATAAAGGAGCCAACTCCCTTTCGGTGCACAAAAATGCTACTTCTGTCTATAAAGTGTCATTCTGATGAGCCACCTTGTCATCATTACATAGAAAATGACTAAGTTTGTTAAATACGCCAGCTAATCTATTGAAGTTTGATTTAATGGCAATCAGTATAATCTATTACACATCACATTAATCCATTAATGAAAGCAACATCTGCAAGTCAACTGGCTCTGCTTTTTTATCTATATTCAAACAGTGCACTTAAAAAGAGTGCCCAATAAAATGTGACTATTTATCAAGCCATAAGTGTTCTGTTCAGAATTTAAGGAATTGCTCATTAATAGTCTTCCATTGTGTACTTTAATTGAGCTCTGAGTAGATGAGCAGCACACCTCTGCAGGGTGATTAAGCAATACTTTTTCAGCCACAAATTTAACAGCATCGCTTAAATGATTGAAAGTTTTCCTTTCACAACGGATACAGGCACCTGTGTAATGTCTGCTGTAGTTGTTAGCTCCAGCTGCAGAGCTCTTGGTTATAGGCAAACAAGTCTTAGCCATTTCAGTCAGGTAAACAGCATAATCAAAATGACTGGGCTGTCTCATATGATTAAGTTGAAGAGATACGATCTGTGACTGAAACGGATGAATACGGGGCTACTCCCTCACTTAAAAAAGGGAACACATCTGACATACTTGACTCAGAATGACTAAGCAAGTGGGCTGAAAAGGTTAGGTTCACCTCACCGAACAGAGAAACAGTTGACCAAACTGAATTTCCTTTAGAGGCAACAAGGAAGAACAGGCACTTTCAAGGTATGACTCACCACACTACAGCTGTCTAAAATAGCTCGCGTGAGTTGTGTGCTAATAGCACCTCTTTCTCTCTTTTGACTACAAACACATGTTGTCTGACTAGCTTAGGTACAAACACCGATGCTGTAGTTGTTTAAAATGAGGGGTAAGTGTATATATGGGCTGAAGGATGGTGTTGGGCAAGTCATGGGTTCATTACTTGTGTCCGTCGGGGGCCACAGGACCATGTCCCAACTGCAGGGTCCCAACTGCACTGACTGTAGATAGACCCGGTATCATGGCCTTTCCTTCCACACTGCCATCATGATGGTCTGGCCCCATGGCCCTGCAAACTGTCACCTTGGTCTCAACACTGGTTTCATCTTGTAGCCAGGTAGATTCCTCTCTTTACCACCTCCCCTGCCATCTGTCTTCTCCTGACACCACTCTGCAGATCGTGGTGACAGTTCGCTTTCCTCAGCCCTCCCCAAAAATGATCTCTGCCACCACCCCTGCCTTTCACCAAGCCTCCTGGTTCTGACTCCGCCAAACTGGAAGCCTTGCTCATGGAGACGTGAAAGGAAGTTGTTCCTTTCTCCCAGTGTCCAGCTAATGCAGATTCTGCAGAAGAAAGGCCAGATCGAATGCAGCAGTTCCTCCTTGTCCCAAGTACGACTGTCAGCTCCCCCATACTCGCTCCTGCTTCAGCAATCTTTCCTAGATTTTCAGACGCATTGCCAAGATTTTTGCTAACAGAACCAAAATGCAACCGCAGAGACTCCATCCCCCCTTTTTCACTTTCCTTTCCCCCCCGTTCTCCTCCGTATCCATTGCCAAGCTGCTTTGCAAATTTTTCTTGTAAGACAATCATACAGCCCCAGCAAGACAACTAAGATAATTAAGAACATATATACACACATGCAGTTTGCTTCTTACTGAGGAATGTTTGTTGGGAGATAATAAAATCCTTTATTGGAACAATTAGTGCAGTTAGAAGAAATACAGAAGCTTTTGGGCACATAGTTCTTTCTCAGAGCTGCTGTTCAGGTTACACATTATTGATGATTTAATAATAAGAGGAGAAAATTGCAGAGGTTTTACCATTAGTCTCTGTTCCAGGACTTCACACCCAACAACTTTAAGAAACAATCAATGGTGGCTTGCCCCACCTCCCAAGGCGTGTATAGTTAAAGATAATTTATGTTTCATCTCATCATATATGAGATATAAAAATATCTCCTTCTCTTCCTTGTCTTGTTTCCTTCCCCTCTAATCTGCTATGATCTGTTAGCACAAGAGAGAATTAATGGTTTAATTTAGGCTTTAAGCTTTCCTTTCATAAATTCTTAATTTAATGTGAATTTCAGGAATGCAAGAAATGCAGAATAAGGTTTTTCATCTGTAAGCTTCAGGTGGAAAGATCTCCAGCTGATCTGCAGCAAATGTAAATTAATACAGTTAAGAGAAGTCTGTGTGGAGTTATGTAAATTTACACTACATATATAGGTTTCTTTTGGTTTTTTGTTTTGTTTAGTTTTGTTTGGTTTTTGTGGTCTGCTCTCCTATTTGTAGGGTACTGTGCACATTTTACAGTTTTTGAATATGGACTCAACTATGAAATTTTGTGGGCAATGATAAACACTCGTTTACACAGATAATCCAGTGGGATCACTCAGCCTAAGCACTAAGCAGCAAGGGTATGGGTTTATTCTGATACTACAAGAATCCACCAAGTGGGTTTCTGATGTTGCTTTGGCCCCAGTTTGATGTTTCCCTAAAGTATTCTAGCAGTGCTGTGGCTTTTGTTTTTCCATGGTGAGGAAAGCAGGAACAAAGTCAACATCGTGAACGGGAAGATAATCAGACACCTATTCATGAAAATGACACAGGAATTTTTTTGGTTAATGGAAGGGAAAGAGAGGGGAAAGTAGATGTATTCTTTGTCACTTTTACATCTTCTGCCTGTTCTGCTCTTCACTGGCGCTCCATTTCCTTCACCACCTCTGTTTTCCTTTTGTCTCCCAATGCTTTCCACTTATGTTCTGTCTTCTGATGTAACCTCAAAGCCCGTGTGGAAAGGTAATGCAGGCTGACGTGCTACCTGCGACCACAATTCCTTGTCTTGGTGTACTCAGCCCTTCTCCCACACAGGGATGACCTGTCTGTTTCAAAGCCCTCTCTGTTCCATATGTCCTTTGAGGGTGCACTCATGGATGTCCTACTCCCACAACCATAAATTGTGCTAATAAAAATCCACAGTTATAAATGAGAAAACAAAGATTAAAGGCTCTTATCTTCACTCACTCAGATGATGCCTACCTCCCATGGCTTGGGAATGCTCCCAGTCCATGGGTTCTGGTGTCTGCCCTAGCCAAGGTTCAGCTCCACTGTGGGATGAGGTCCAGGTGCAAACAATCTTCTCCACTTCATACCGCTCAGTACCCAGTGTAAACAATTGTGCAGGCCTGAAATGAGCCATGATGTTCTCCAAAAGCCTCTCAGTCTATGCAAGTGGAGTACAAGAACCAAGCTGTAAGGTGCCCCACAGACTGTACCCATCTCTCAGAATAACTATTGTCCCCGTGGAATAAAGACAGAGCCTTCCAGTTCACAGCTCTGTGCTTCTGCACCCAGTCGGTCAGAGGCCCTGCGCGGCCATTTTGTCGATGTGAGCTGCAGTAGGAAACGGTGAGCCCTGTCCCCAGTCAACTCCTAGTGATATGGAGCTGAGTTGAACCACAGAGGAGCCAGGAGCTTTTTCTGGCTGTTCATATTTTGATGTGATTTGTTTTATGATTTCCCAAAGTCTGCAAATGGCAAAGACATGGAGAAAATATAGATCGTTTTAATATCAGGTTCACCTGCTCTAACATCAATGCCTGCCTTTACTTCCCAAAGCCCTTTACCTTGCTCTCAGCAAACCTCCTAATAGCTGCATTCACTGCACAATTTCATATGAATTCCCTGAGTAGCATCTGCTGTGTGCATTGAATAAAGCAGGTGTCTTTGGAAACACGGGATGTTACAGAGCAATTAAGACCATAGCGTAGATACAGAAAATGTAAAAGCAGCATGAAAACCTACATTTGGCATTTGCTGACTTCCAAGTTTTTGATTTGGCAACTCATGCTGAAGAGTTCTTTCTCTGTGAGAGTTTGGGTTTAGTACAATTCCCTCCGTTGTTTTAGTAGGAGGTAATAGGAAGCCTAGCAACACATCAGCGTGTATCATCATCTGAGCTTGAGCTTTCCAAATAAACTGCTGCCACCTGATACGAAGACTCACCAAAGGAGGGACTGTCACCCTTCATCACGCCAGGCTGCTGAGATGCTTGCTCCTGGAGAGCATGACCCTGGGCTGGGCTGGGCTGCCTCACCTGACGGCATTTTTTTGATGGCTTTATGGACCCCAAGTCAGCCTGAACATTTATGTTCAACAACTCTTTGGCACGAGTTGGGCTCACAACATAAACAAGAGAACTGGATTTATTTTTTAAATATTATGTGCCAGCTTAACCTGAAAAGAATTTCACAGGGCATTTCCTGAGCCCAGAGGCTTCTTACTTGCTAGTTTTGAAAGGCCTGCCTAGTGCCAGCAGCAGGAGTTTCTCCAGAGAATGTCCCAAGAATGTTTTCTAACAGAAAATATTAGGCCATTTATTTTTATGGGTTGTAACCATCTTTTTCAGTGGGAAATATACTGTAAATAAATGGAGTTATATGGTGTAAAACTGGAGGACCATAGTGGCAAAGAAGCTCTATCTGTTCTGTTGCTCACCACTGATGTATTAGACTTTTCTCTTTCATAAGAAATATACACTGCAGTTGAAACTAAAACAAATCAGTAAATATTCCTGTCTAAGTGTGAGGCTTAGAGCTGTGTTTCCTCCAGCAGCTGTAACTCACCCCCCCTTGTGCATATGAACACTTCCTGTCATTGCCCGTAGCATTAACTTTTATGTCTTTAATTTTTACTTTTCAGCTATTCAATTTTTAAGGTATTTATATCTAAGCTTATGACAACAGGCTTATCTGAACACCTGATTGCACATGCCGCAGTTAAAAAGAGGAAGACTATTGCATTAGACTGACAAAAGTCCCCATCAAACATCAAATATTTCCACAAATCCCAAACACATCCTTCCTAGAGCTGTGACTTACCCAGTCATCTTGCCTCAAGCAAAGGCAGAAAGATAAACCTTCAGTTGTGTCCTGAAGGTCAACATTTATCATTGCTAACATTCAGCTAAAATAGATTTTTCATGTCTTTTCTTTCTATTTCACAAAAATTAGGTGATATCTTTTAACTTTGGAGATGGCATTGGATATAATGCCCTACCTCCTAGCCATTAAAGACCGCTACGTTAAAATGTTTGGATTTCTGTACTTGCAATCGCTATATATAAAATACAAGCTTCTACAGGCTCTGTCTGGATGACAGCCTTTTTACAGAAAGTATAGTATAGATAGCTGAGGTAAAGTTCTGACACAGTCCTTCACAGACTTATGAACAGCTTAATTTTAAATTCATAGTAACCAAAGCTGTTGATTGGAAATGCATTGAATCTTAAATGGTGCTCAGAATGGGTAAACAAACTCAATATTCAAAACAAAACAGAGAAAAAAACCAACCTTTTGCTCTTTTCCAGTCTGAGTGGAATATGGCTGTATGGTGATGTAGAGATCTCCAGACCACAACTGGAAGTAGCAGAGCTATAACACACCGACACAATTTGTTTGCAGCCCTGAGCTGGCATCCCTACTACTGCTGTGATGCCTGATCTGAAGTTTCCCGTTCGGGTCAGTGCAGATGTGCACTGACGTGCAGTACCTGAACTGCTGGGTGTAGGTATCTTTATTGGTTCCACTTGCTGCAGATAGCTGGTCATGGGAGTCAAAGTACCATAACGGAAGATAATCCTTGCTCTGATGTGCTGACAGTATTGGTTAATAGATAAAGGACATTACAGAATGAATAAATAATAGCAAAACACATTAAGCTAGATGCACGAGTGTCAGGTTGAAAAATTCTTTTTAAGGAGATTATTTTCATTTGTTGTGACATATGTCGCAAAAATAAAAATGTGTAAGACAATGCCTATAATATTCATTTTGTTGTTTGTTTGAGAGCATAGTGAAAAGTCTGTCAGGGCCTTGAGGGCACTAGTACACCTTGCTGGGCCCTGACCAGCCTCACCTGGGGCTTTCATCCCCACCCCTGGCTGTGGTCCCAGGAGCCCGTGTTTGGTTCATCCCTGGGTACCCGTTCTCTGCCCACCTGCTGATCTGGACCCTGACCCGTGGACTGAAAGGAATCAGAAAACTTTGTTGTCAGCCTCAGCTCCCTGGTCCTTAGGGAGCAGCCAGCTCTCACTGCTCCCTGACAGTACGTAGGTCAAGCTGTGGTATTTAAAAAGTGGTAAATAACAATAAAATTTCATTTTACAAGCTTGGGTGTCTTTTCCCTCATGACAGAAGTATTTGAAGTTAGGGACCTGAAAGTGCATTTTCAATCACAATTACAGTGTCAGTGCTGTGAAGTTATAATCACAAGAAGAGCAATTGTTGCATAAATCCTATTATAGAGGGGCTCATTTGAGCCAGTTAATTGAAGAAAACTGTTGAGTTGAAGAATCAGAGCTTCTATTATGAAGATCAAACCAATCAAATGTTCACAGTTTCTCTGTTTATTTTCAGCTTGCATAGTAGTTTGGACATGATATGAACCTAATAGATCATATGAAACATCCAGAGAGTAAAGCTGTTTGGTCATTACCAAAGCAGTTCAGACTTGAGCCAGCAACCTCACCCAGTCTCTCCAGCCATCCATTCTCCAAGGGTATCTTCTGGATGAATATTACCAGTTTTTTCTTCAAGCTAAAGCTGAGTCTCAGCATCGCCAGTTTCTCACCATCCAAACAGCATTGCCAAGTCAGCTGTGGAGCCCAGGACAGAGCAGTCGCTGCTGACGTTTTGCATGAGAGATCTAATTGGGTTTAGTTATTTTATGCTGTGAGAGTTACAGAAAGAGAACGACAGCCCACTGCTCAATGTTTCCCTGCTTCTCCCCAAAAGACACCTAGATTAAATTTTTTTAGAAGCAGTTTTAATAACATCTTGCAGCTAAAGAAACTCCACAGCTGCAGAGCCGTGGCTGTTTATCAGTCCCACTCCCTCTCCCCGCTCTAGCTTTTGGCAAGATCACTATCTTCTTACAGTGATGAAAGAGAATATTAAGTACATACATCAAAATGAAAGACATGATAAGTAATTTTTTATCTTAGTGTTTATTAAGACTCTTCATCCCTGATTTATTAAGAGTGGTGCTTTTAATTGATAGTAGTGAAAATTAAAGCTCTGTCATAGCAGATTATATCAATATCTCCTTGTATCCAAGACTAAAACTTAAAAACCAATTATTTACTTCTTGTAAGAAACACTGCACTGCATGTTTTCATATGGGAAGCCAGTCCCTTAGGTTGTACTTGCAAACTTAGAGTGGCAGCTCAGAAACATGGGGTGATAATTCAGATATGCTGGTACAATGGGAACTCACAGAAATTTAAGAATTAGGCAGGCTGATGAGAGAATGCTATGAAAGAGAAAGACTGAGACATAATTATCAGGCAGATATGCAGAGAGGCAGGTGAAAGCCAGCGGTCTGGCTCTTCACACCACCACAGGAGCAATCCCAGTTCTTTCTGGTAACACTTCCCCTATTGTCCCCTCGTATTTTAAGCCTAGAGTCTGTCAGTAAGAGTAGTGCAGTGAGAACTGGGCTTGCGGGAGAAAAGTGCTTTGAAAAACATCCAGGATCCAAGGTACCCAAGTATTTGAAGATTTGTTTTGACATCCAAACTGCAGTCAAAGTTCAGAGCAGCGGAGCTGTGTGTCACACGTGCAACCCTGTCACTTTTACAGAAATGGCAGATACTTCCACCCATGCTCACCTTAGGATGCAGTAAAATGACCTTGTGGTTTCCAGCATTGCTTCACTGTGCCCAGAGCTCATTTGGACTTGACTTTTTTGGTGTCCAGCCTTGGACACCAGCTAGCCAACTTAGTTTTTTGGATAAGACTAAGGTGATTCTTATGGGCCTACTAAACTTTCGGGCAAGATGCTGAAAGTATTACCTATTCCCTGGGAGACTGGGGAACATTCATACCTCCCATTCAAAGAAAGTTGGGTGATATAATGTAAAATTGCCTTAAATATTAATTCGGTTATTTCCATTTTTATCACTTCCAGGCTACCCTGCTGTTGAGGTTAGTCAGGTTCCTGCATGCTGTTGGCTGCTCCCTCGGAGGCTGACACTTGCTTTTATGTTCACACTGAGAAGGAATTTCTTTGTGGGGATTACCATGGGACTTTGCTGGGCACATGAAAACACAGGAATACAGCAAGAGCCCAGCTTCAAAGCAGTGACTGCTCCCCCACGCACTTCAAGGACCAGCAATCTGCATTATCCTGGATGACTTTTCTTTGCTCCATTAGACACAGACAGTTCTTAAGAAAGATTCAACATTTATCCTGAAGCAGATTTCCATCTATTACTCTGTTCTTAATGAGTGGTAATATCACCATAGGTAAAATGAATATAGGGTTGCCAGTGAAAGTAACTTGTTTACAGGGTTAGAGCAAGCAGGATTAGAAGTGAGATCCTCGATCTCCAAGTCTGCTGCCTTGCTGTCGCAGAAAACTGTGCCATCTAAAGACAGATGTGTAGTGCAGCAAAGAGGACACAGTCCCACTGATGGTTTTACCTATGTCAGTGGCTTAGAAAGCCAGACTGGTTTCCAGTGCACTTGCTGTCATCAAGAAATGGAGTTAAAATATTTGGTACGGTGGCTACTGCTGCAGTATCTTCTTGCAAAAGTAGAGATTGCACCTTAACCCTTCTCGTTTCCCAACAGCGAGCCAAACACTCTAGGGCTTTGCTCCCAGTGACTTCTTCCTTTCTGGCACACCAAGACCTGGCCTTGTGCTGGTCCCAGGCCCTCATTCCTAACCAGAAACACCCAAATTTGGTTACACCGCAGAGCAGACTCAGCTCGGCAGGTGACATCAGGCACCCTCCGTAGGAGCTGCTCATGCTGTAGGCCCACCCTTGGTTCCAACACTAAGTACCAACATGTGTTCTCTGGTCCTGCTGCTGCTATGGGGAGCCATTGCAGGCGAACCAGCCTTGCCTTGTGCAAGTTTTACTTAATTTAATCTTTATGACGTAGTAACACAATTATTGTGTTTAGTTAACACAAACTTCTGATCACTAGTTTTGGTATTGAAAAAAAAAAAATAAAGAATGGAATTAAACATTTAAATAAACAGCTTTTCTTTCCCAGGCTCAACTTCATTCAAACACTTGTTCTCTCCCATCTTGATGTCAAATTCCCTTATTTTTGCTGTGGTTACACTCAGATTTCCCCAATTCCTTCCATGAAGAGGTAGGCAGCGCAGAAGGTTTGAGGTTGTTTCTGCCTGATGCTCCATGCGTATTGGTTTCTTTCTGCTAATTTCTACTTCTTACTGGCTTTCCTCTACTTTGTCGTGGGCCACCAACAGCTGCAGTCCCTCGGGGGTGTCCTTGCCCTGGCATCACTGACACCGGTGTCGGAGTTGGCTGGACCCAATATGAGCATCCTGGGTGGTTCCCAGCCTCCTCCCACACAGGGCACCTGCAGCCCCCGCTACCCAAACCTGCTGGTGGCGCCCAGCAGAAGAAGTTATTCCAGAACAGCAAACTCCTAAGGGGCACATTTTCTCTTCTCCTTTTGTCCTAACTTTGTTGATGTCTCATTCATTCCTCTAGGAACACCATCCTTTAGCTTTGTTATCCACCCTCCCAGGTCTTCAGCTGGGACTAGAACCAAATGAAAGAAAAAGAAATTTCCAGCTAATCCCAAACATCATTTCTTGGCCAGTTCTCGGTGTTACAGGCCACTTTTTAAAGTATTCACACACAGTGGTATCTGAGTCATTAGCCGTTTTGTGTGTCTGATATTTAAAGTAGGTATTTATGATAACTTTATGGTAACAGCTTATTCAGACTGGCCTTTAATTAACTGGTAGGGAGACCCCAGTGGAGAATACTGCAGTAATTAAATGGTTTTCAGAACAAGTACTTATAATAGAGGGATCTCCAAAAAATAAAACCTTGTTCATAGAATCCTTCTGGTTTGATATAAATTGATAGAAGCATTATCACAGCCAAAATTTGAAAAAGAAAGTTACCAAAAGAGCAGATTACATAAATACACATCTTTATGAAAATTGTATGTATGGAATGCAATGCCATTTCCCCTTCCGTTCTTTCAGCTTTTAAAATATATGTATTTACATATTCTGCCTTTTACCAGTGATTTCTCATACACACTTGTCACCATTTAAGGCTGGGCAGGCAATTAAAGAGGATCACAGATACTCTCTATTAACCCCTTCCTTCCCAGAAGGGGAAGAAGGGGAGAAAAGGGAGAGACTTATGGGCTGGAAAATCAAAACAACTTTAATAAAACAATAACAGTGAAAACAGTGTAATAATATAATAAAAATATACAAAACCAATATTGATC
>NW_009594095.1:0-4824 GCF_000690535.1 Cariama cristata | reverse complement strand
GGAAAGGCTGAGGGAACTTGGTCTGTTCACCCTGAAGGAGAGAAGACTTGAAGAATGATCTGATCAATACTTATAAATGCCTTAAGGGTGGGTCTCAAGAGGATGGGGCCAGACTCTTTTCAGTGGTGCCCAGCAACAGGTGAAGGGGCAACGGGCATAAACTGAAACTCAGGAAGTTCCATCTTAATATGAGGAAAAACTTCTTTACTTTGAGGATGGCAGAGAACTGGAACAGGCTGCCTAGAGAGGCTGTGGAGTCTCCTTGAACAGGCTGCCTAGAGAGGCTGGGGAGGCTCCTTCTCCGGCGATATTCAAAGCCCACCTGGATGTGTTCCTGTGCAACTTGCTGTAGGTGACTGTGCTTCGGCAGGGAGGCTGGACTAGATGATCTCCAGAGGTGACTTCTAACCCCAACCATTCTGTGATTCTGTGATTCTATGACTCCTTGCTAACCTGCAATCAGTCCAGTAATTTGCACATCACATGGATAAGGTAATTCTGACTGACATTACAACTGTCAAGCTGCTGCATGATGTCATAGATAACCAGCAAGAAGCAGTTCTGCATTCATGGCCATATTCTACACCGTTTTGCATTCATTAGTACATGGGGACGTTATTAAAGTAGGAAGACTTCATTCAAATTCTTCTGGTCACCTGGAGTGTTTCCTCAAACTTGAAAGTCATGAACAATGCGTGCTGTAAAATCCTCCCCATATGAGAAGTGTGGCAATTTGCAACAGTGCCATAATTCCGATGAAATCAACAGGAACTGTTCTTTGACTTTACATGGTCTGTCCTAGTTAGCATATAGCACTAGTAGTGATCATACAGTGACCAACCACGTAGTTATTGTGAACATCCTTCTGAACACCTATGTGCTTGACTACTGTGCCAAGCACTTTTTGCCAGTGGATTCTTTTTAGTGAGTCCAGCTACATACAGATGTTGCTCATCTTCTCACTTGCTCAGTAGAAAACAATTGCATCAAGACTTTTCCAAGTTTGCCTGATAGCTATGAGTGAACCTCCCCTGCCTCAGTGTTGCAGCAATGATTATCAGGAACACAAAGTCTGACATAGCAGAAATCACAGACTTCTTTGTTTAATGGAAAAACATCAGACCTCACAGAGGGTTTGGAAAGGCTCCTTGGAGGTGCTGAGGAAGAGTCAAAGGCCATGGCTGCGGTGCAAATAACAGTAACGTGATGAAGGTTAAAAAAAGTTCTGGAGGCAAAATACTGGTGCTACTGAAGAAGCAAAGAACTATGGTATCATTCCCATAAATGCTCCCAAAACAAGACAGGTTGACAAGCAAAGGTTCAATAAGCAGCTAAGAAAATGTGTTAAAAAGGGAATTCAAAGAGACTGCAAATTTTTGGGAATAGGGAGGGAGCCTCTAGAAGCTAGCTGAGCTTAATCTAACCAGAAAAGAATGAGTTTGCTGGCACTTCCTAAGGTCACAGGAAAACATTCAAACAGAAGAGGTTATAGAAATGTAGCAAGTGGTTTAAGAGAAGCAGTAATGTCATGGAGACCTGTAATTCTCAACTAAAGGAAAGGACAGAAGTTGATTAAACTCAAGCAAGAAGGAAATGGCAAAGAAAAGCCAGAACAGACAGACTGTCTTTTTAAAAATTTTGCAGAGAAATGTAATACCCACATGAAAGTATACACTCTTCTATATAAACACTAAAAGCCTAAGCAGCTAGATGGAAGAACTAAAACATCTGTTGTTAAAACAACATTATTTACACAATAGTCTTACTGAAAACTTGGTGGAAAAAAAAAACATGAGCAGAATACTGAAAAAGCAGAAAAGACTGAAAGCCATACACTTCAGCAAGGATTGAAGAAACACTTGTATTAACAATCTCTGAGACTCAATAAATAGCATAAAGTCCCTATGAGCAAAAAAACTAGACTTAACAGCAAACGCTTATCAAAATAAATGACTTAGAGGACTGGTCATCCAACCAGGATGGAAGCTATTTAAGATTCTATGAAAACGCTGATAAGAAAGGCTGTCAAAGAAGAAAAAACACAACAGGTCAAGGGATCCTTCAGTGACTCCCAGCTATACCGGCTAAGGATCGCAACAGCAGGTGGAAGCTGAGATCACTGTCTATATCTCATGCACAGCTGAAACACAAAACAAACAAACAAGTAAACAAACAAAAACCCACCCATACAAAGAAAGAAAACACTCAGTCTGATCTCAAGAAGTGGAAAGAACCCAGTTTACAAAATATTACTGTTCAGGAGCTGCTTTGTAACAATAACAAAGCTGGTTAAGCGAACAAATGAAAAACCAAACCCAAACACTAAAACTGAAAGGGGGAGCTAGAAGCTTACAGATTAAAATCTTTGCAGGTGACCTGAAGACACTGTAAAACTCAGAGGCACAGGCCAAAAGCTAATCAATTCACAAAAACGACTTCAGAAAGACCAAAACACAACCAGAATGCCTGAACAACCAAGCAGAGAAGCTTCTAAAAAATGTCTTTCAAAAAAAACCTGAAAAGGGATTATAAAAAGGATCATAAAATTTATCAGGATTACTATAAAGACTCAATAATGCAGACTAAGGAAAGAGCTTGAGAAATCACTTTTAAGAGTATAGAAATAAGTAGTAAATTCTTTTTTGAAACTTAATCAGGAGTTGGCAGCCTGCTAAAGGACTTCTAAGCAAACAGAAGATGCAGGTATTAAAAAGAACAGTTAGAGAAGAGCAGACTGTCGCAGAAAGGATTGGGATTTTTTTGTATCTGTGTTCAGGTTGGGGTAATTCTCATTCCAGAATATTCTATACAGGGAGAACACATCAGAAAATCTGTCTCAAACTGAAGTATCAGTATAAGACATTACAGACAAATGCATGAACATGAAATGTGAAAAGAATCACCACAAGCAGATAGGGTTCACCAGAAAGGGACAATGAGACTCAAAGGAGAAAGACCTAAAACTGTAGTAACACGTAACCTCCACCCAAAAGTGCCCCAGTATCCAAAGACAGGAATGTGATGTGACATCAGTCTATCCTGGGATCCCTCTCAAAGACTAAGGGAAGTACCAGTAGGTCTGGTATCTATACCGGGAAAAATTGTTTAAAAAAAAAGGTCCCAAGTGCCCATAAAAGTCCTCAGGAATCCTAGGGTATATGTTATTCAGCATATCCATAAACAATTTGAGAAAAGGGGTGAATAGCCACCTGACAAAGATGAGGACCAACTATGAAGAACTGCAAAAGGATCTCACAACAGTCACTACTGAGCAAGAAAATGGCAGTTGAATTTCAGTGGAGATGACACAGCTCAGACAAAACAATCCCAATTCTATACACATGACAATAGGCTCCTGGTTGACTATTAACACTTAGAAATGAAGATATTTGATGTTTATCATACGTAGACCCATGAAAACATCACTTTGGTGCTCACTAGCAGTCACAAAACAACCCAAAACGCAGAACATAGGAAAAGAATAAACAAGAGAGGATATCATGATGCCACCTCAATGCATGATAAACACTGTTAACAATTGTGGTCCTACCACCACCACCACTTCCAAATGAATGCAAAAGAGATAGAAAAGATAGGTTTCCAAGGATGGTCAAAGCTGCACCACAGTGGCTAAATACTGATGGAGTAACATTTGTTTTTAAGGTTTCTCTTCTCTGCATGGAGTGAGCACACTGTCCTTTGATATAGCTCTTTTTAAAGGTAGTGTCCACCTCAGACGAACAGGAAGCAACCTTCACTTGAGCTGCCTGCATGCAAATGTGTATCCAGGGAACTCCATGAGCCTGTGACCATTCCTACTGTATCATATGCCATGGGATGGACAACAGATACCTATCCCTGCCAAAAACATAAATAGCAGAATCAGGATGTCTGTGCTTGTATATATTATATACATAAATATGCCCTGTGTAAAGCCCATGTAAGCAACCTGAACGGTTAGCAGCTTTTCCTATTTCTTTATACATCCTCATTTGCCATATCGGAGTTTTCTCTCTCTTGGCTTATTTTCCATCAATTTGTATCTTCCCATCTTGTTAACCACACATCATATAAAATCTTTCAGTGCATACAACTATTTATTTAATAAGGTAAGGTTCAGAGGGCCCACAGGGGGTCAGGGAACATGAACAGGACTGTCATGCCTTTCCATCATCCAGCACCATCTCAATCTTCTCTCAGCCTGGCAATTATCAAAAGTAGCTCTACTTTAAGATATTTAACAGTCTATGAAAAACAAGATGGTCAAACCTAGTTACTAGTGGTTACAACACTCAGCTGGTTCACTTATAAAATTGTTGTACCTGATGACACTAACTGGCAGCCACAGAATCATATCACAGAATCATATCATAGAGTCATATCACAGAATGGTTTGGTTGGAAGGGACCTTAAAGACCATCCAGTTCCAACTCTCCTGCCATGGCCAGGGACATCTTCCACTACACCAGGCTGCTCAAAGCCTCATCCAACCTGGCCTTGAATACTGCCAGGGAGGGGGCATCCACAACTCTGGGCAATCTGTTCCACTGCCTCACCACCCTCATCATGAAGAATTTCCTCCTAATATATAATCTAAATCTTCCCTCTTCCAGTTTAAAGCCATTGCTCCTTGTCCTATCACTGCATGCTCTTGTAAAAAGTCCCTCTCCAGCTTTCTTGTAGGCCCCTTTAGGTACTGGAAGGCTGCTATAAGGTCTCCCTGGAGCCTTCTCTTCTCCAGGGTGAAAAGCCCCAACTCTGTCAGCCTGCCTTCACAGGAGAGGTTCGGCTGGATCATCTGATCATCTTCGTGGCCTCCTCTGG
>NW_009594094.1:70173-99859 GCF_000690535.1 Cariama cristata | reverse complement strand
TATTTCTATATATATAAAATATTGAAAAATTGAAAAGAGCAACTGGTTTTGGGTTAGGTGGTGCATAAGAGTTATACTAGCTCACTTTATGGAACAATGATGCAGGGGCCCAGGCTGCTTCAATGTGATCCTGAGCTCCAATGGAGGCAAGAGTGTCGTGTTGACCAGGTCCTTTCTTTTCCTCTGGCATTTCCCATCATTTCCAGGATGTGTCCCCCCTCACAGCAGTACCCCTGATTTCCTTGCTCCAAAGGAACATTTTTTTCTGGGCAATGTCACCCCCCATTTGTGGAATAAAGGGAAATAAAAGCCGTAAAATATTGATTCTGGAAGTTTACACGAGGGAAATACAAAGTCTTTCTTCTGAGCCTTGGAATGGCTGTCAGTGGCCTGCCTCAGCTGTTAAGAAGGGCCCAGCTAATGCAGTCAGGTTTGCTCCATCTGCCACAGCTTTGAGCGACAGCTATGGCCCAGTGCACATCCACTGAAAACTAGCATCAGGGAATGACATACAGTTTGATAACATAAGATGCTTAGGTTTTTTGGCTCAAGTGAGATGTTCAGAGCTAATAGCCCTGTGAGCAGAGTTTCAGCTGTGATCTGTACCTTGAGATATCGGTTGTGTCTGGCTCAGGAAAAAGAGGAAAGAATGAAAGCTTATTTCTAGAAAGGTTTCCGATGAGCAGCATTTGTCATTGAAGGGGAAGATGGGTATAATTAGCTTGTCAGTCTAGTTTGGGCTGAGCTGGCTTTCTGTGGTAAGAAAGATGGACTAACTGCCAGAAGAGCTGACAGGCAGTCGATAATGCAGCAATTAATGTCATAAATAATTCTGGAACCAATTATATCAAAATGGACTCCAAGCTTTAAAAAGGAACAGAATTCCCTTATTCTTCCTGCTAACAGCAAGAAGCAGCTTTCATTTTTCTCTGTAATTACTTTTCATTGTATATAGCAATAAAGTAAGGCTTTTCTGTCCATATTTAAAACTTGTCTTTCTTGCCTTCCGCTGCCTCCTAAACACTCTTTACCCCATAGGACAAGGTTGTTACAGCAGATCTTCACAGAGGTGAATGTATAATCTTTTCACATGGCTGTTAACATGATAATTTCAGCTGCACCTAAATGACTAAGAGCCAAGTTTTCTCAAATGTCATGGGCAATGACAGCAGAAAGCACTAAACAATGGCATTTGGAAATGAAGACATTTGTGAAATAAATTGATTTGTCTTATTATTTTAAAGGTTGCTCTGACTTGCTTACACTGAACTTATTGATTTTTTTCCTCTCCTCTCCCTGTACAGTAACAGCTACGGAATCTGAGACAAGCTATTCCCTTTATGCTGCAAACACAATTCAGAACAGCCCAGCGAGTTAATGGGCATTCCCTTACAAAAGGCACCAAGTTACAAACACTCTCTAGAGTGATATTCTCTTTAGCTGTTTCTCCATGTGCTGTAACACAGATGTAGATAACACAAAGCCTGTGCTGGCAAAACCCCGAAGTACTGCTTTTGCTAATGGTCTTTTCCGTAGTCTCATCTGCTGTTTTTTAAAAAAATGGACTGTAGAAGTAGTAAATTACTGTAGCATTCGTTCACAGCTTTGTTCAGAGCCTGACGAATGTTTCCAACTTTTCAACTATGGTGGCATTTAATCCTGGGAGGTTGGGGAAAACAGTTCACGAAGTTCCCACTGTTTTAAAACCAGAAACATCTGTTGGTGTCACATGCAGTTTGTTGGCTGGGTCCAGGAGTAAAGAAATCCTGCGGCCGATCAGCTCTCTCCTTAGCAGTAGGTGTCAGTATGGTGAGTGGTAATTACAACAGAGAGTTTTAGAGGACACACAGTAATTAGGCCAGCTAGCAAAAACATAAACACTGACATTTACCATACTTAAAACCAGAAACATGTCTGCTGTGTCTGTACATTGTTTCAGACCGTAACAATAGAGCCATAACTAGTTTAATCAAGCTTTCAAAGAACAAAGGCTTTTAGATTTTTGGATATACTGCTCACTGTTTTAGCAGGAGGAATGGGAGGAAGAGCGAGAGCGATCTGTGCTGTGCAAAGCCCAGGCATACAGCGGTGCAGAGCCAGGAGAGCTGGGTTCCCTTCCAAGCCCTGCTACAGGGATGCTGCTGAGTGACTGCCGGGAAATCGGCGTGTCTGTCATCATGGCTTCCCCATGCCAGAGGGACAGAGAACGCTCACCTCGCAAAGGCAGCGTGCATATTAATGCATTTAAGGTCTTTTTAAGCACTTGGAGACTGTCTGTAGGAAAGGGCAATGGAAATTCAGTCTTATTGAGGGGGAAGACCATCTGTTTCACATCTCATTAAGAGCTATATCCTGTTTTTACTCTGCAGCCCAGTAAGGCCTGGAAACAAGGAGCTGTGTTTAAACAATACTACCTCAGTTGAAGTACAGTGTATATAAATTGAACTCAGTTTTGGTCCAAATGACCCACCTTTTACAGCTCATAGGAGTTGTTACAAAGGTAGCGCTAAGATTTTGGCAGAATCTTTGCGAGTCAGCTTTGTAGCCCTTCAGCGGCCTCACTGTCATCGTTTTCTTTGCTATGCTTCTGCATTTCTAGAGAAAGTACTTCACTGTCCTCATGCCTCAGATCATTCAGTGCATTCTTTCACTTTCACAAAAAGGAGGTTTCAATGCTTTCCTTGTATTTATAAGAATGATTTCAAGCATAAAGGTAAAATCATTTTGATCTAGTCTGGAAAGAGCGGTCTAACAGGTAATATGGCTATTTTGTCTGTAGAACTCCTATTGACCTCCATTCTGGGGAAATTCATCTCCATGGTGAAGTGGACTTTATAAAAAAACCTATGATTTAGCATGAAATGGCAAATTAAATGAGCTTAATTTACCCACTATTGTCTGTGATGCTATCCAGATAACTCAGCTTTTCTGTTCTAACTGCCAATATCATTGATGCTACTGTAGGAAACTTACGACTAAGTGAGCAACTATTATGCTTGAAACAAGTAACAGATTTCCAGTTCATCAGGAAGGTGAGTTGTCAAAGAGCAATTAATATTACCTAAGACTTCTAGTATCTTCACTTGTACTTCTAACAAAAATACAGGAGTTTTTATTTTGTCCTTAAATAGTTTTAAATAATCACTTCTATTAGGTATATTATATAATGATTCCTAAAGAAAGTAGTGAAAATCCTATGAGATATTTTGTAGTCCTGAAAGGCAAATAATGGCACTACTTACTTAGATATTGCTGCTCCTTTATCCTCTAAATGCCTGAAAATAGCTCTTTGTAGAGGTGAAGTGCAGAATGCAATGACTTTAGCACCTTGGTTTAGCTCAAAATGGGAGATATTATCTAGTTTTATTCTGAGTGCCAGGGTGTTATGTGTTTTTATCTGTTGCTTGAAGTTGCACACTAAAATTCCAAGCTCTTACAGCTATTTACTACTGAGACCGTTGAAATCGTACATACTCATTATAACTTAGTGAATTTGGGCTGATAATATAATGACTGAGTTTTCATCGTGAACAAGCATAAGCATCCTTTTGGATTAACCTTAGGGTATTCAAAACGATGTCCTATATCTGAAACACAAATGCAGCAACAGTGGTGTTAGTGGAGTAACACAACACAGAGAAACTGGAATGTGGGGAAGGGGCAAGAATTCAGCTTCAGTAGCTAGATGAAAGAGGCTCACACGCATCAATATAACTGATGAGATTTTCAGTTACTTTTTTTTTTAATGGCTGACTGATTTACATAATCACGTAAATTTTTAAACATACTCCTCTTTCCTTTAGGTCTAATTAGCTGCCATTCACATCAGAGTTGAGTTCCCTCTGCCTTTTACCTCAGACCCTCTTTTGCTGCATCACTGTTTGCATTTCTTAGATCTAGCTTGTCAGAAGGGCCCAGCATGTCCAAACAATGACAGATTTTTCTGAAGCTCAGTTCTCTATCATGCAGCTAATTAAGGAGCCAGGCTGATGGTGGCAGCTGATGGAAGGGAAGGGGGGTGTGGGGAGGATGGATGAAAAAAAGTCTTACTAGTTCAACATGTCTAGATCTCTGAAATTTTCTTGTACTTATCACAGACATTGATTTTGGGGGTTTGAAAACCTGGCCTTTGTTAGATACTTAAGTTGGAGCTGAAGAACTAATATCATTCTTTTTGGAGCATGAGCTAGGAGAGCAGTGACTTTTCATGTGAGTTCATACAGCACTGTTTCTGAAGGGATTTTTCTGAATGACTTTAATAGAAACAGTAAATAATACAGCATGAGTGCACAGGATATGAGTTTCTCCCTAGTACTTTTGTTACTGAGAGGAGTGTTTTATCTTCTATGGTGTCTCCAGCAGCCAGACTAACATACATTTAGTTTTAAAGCCTCTATCATAGTTTATGGTTTTGGTAGAGAGTTGTGCTTAAAAATGTTTTGGTTATTGGTACATATTTTCTTTACTTTTCTGAACCTTTCTAGATCAGTTCTTGAAATTGTAGGGAGCAGATTAAGATAAAAAGGAAACACAGAACAGGCTAATTGAGAGCATGCTAGTTACTCATAATCGCAAAACCTAGTATGTACCATAATGTGAGCAGGTTGATGAAGCTATCTTTGGCTAAAAAGAGGAAGAAAATAAGTCTTGCTGAAGAAAAAGAAAAAGGAAATTGAGGTAGTTGTGGAGAGTGCTATTTACTGCAGCATATAGGGACTGTTGTCTACTGAAGTACCAGACTTTGTACTAGCTACGTTATGGGGGATGATGCTAGCACTTCTGTTGATGCTGATGGTATAGACTTTGTGGAGAGCTGAAGGATTCATATTATTAAATGCCACCATTTGTTTTATTTTACATAGTTCTTGAGTAAAGAGGATGGACATCTAAATTGGTCTTATTATGAGATTATACATCCTCACCAAAAACTGCTCTCGGAGATAATTTTAAGTTGTAATGGCTTTCATTTTCTTGGTTGTTGAAGAAAAGCTTAAAAATCAACCAATCCTGTGCCCCTCCACAAGATCCCTTCTAATACTGCTACAGAAGTTATACATTTTTAATGTTTTGATTTTTGAAGAGGAGTAACTCACCACAAGTTGGATTCTCGGAATCAGCAGTCCTGCATTTTTCTGGGTGAGAAACAATGTCAACTTGGATGGAGGATGAAAAAGATGTGGTCTTAGGGAAATCTTAAGCCTGCTTATGGCAGAGGACTCTGCTACTCTGAGGTAATACCCAAGTGTGAAGTTACACTGGGCCTCGGAGAGCTCATACCTTCCAGAACTGAAAAAAAAAAAAAAAAAAAAGACAGTTAGCACAGTCAAAAGGTATACAAAGAAGTGCAAGACAGGGATGCTGAGACTGTCTTTTCTCATTAAAAATAGAATCTGTTGATAATATAGTGCTAGCTAGCTTTCTCTCAGGAGATGTAATGCTTGCATGCTGTTCTAAATGCAAGAACAGTAAAGTCACTAAAAGTATTAGGGCACCCTGAGAACACAATGATGTTATCTCATCTAGTTCCTCTTCAGAGTGCAGGGTAGAAGGGTGTTAAGTTACTATCCAGAGTATTTAAACATTTTCCTTTCAGGGACTTTTGCAGGATTAATGCAGATATCCAGTAATAAATTTGGATTTCACCCATGTTTTCTCCTGAGGTGCCTTTTTTTCTAGGCAGACTCCAGGTGAGGTTAATTGCTCCTCATTCAACATTAGCAGGATTAAGTTTTCTCTCCTCCTGCTGGTATGGTTCAGTTTCTTTCCTTTGGATAATGTGTCAAACACCAATCCACTTCCCTCTTTCCTTACCCTCCCTAGTAACTAACTGTGTTAAAACACATAAGACAATAAAAGAATACACTGTATAATCAAGAAAGAAAAATAAAATCATCTACCACAGTAAATCATAGTCAAACAACATAGTTGTAATAGAAATACCTTTCCTATGTCTGATCCACTAACACATACTTAGTCAGATAACAAATAACTTATTCTTGGAGAAAGTGCCCTGAATTTGATTTATCTCTGAGTGTAAGTAAATATGAAAAGGCTGCCAAATCTGCCTATATAAATCTCGGCTATCTCAAAATGTCATGTATGGGGGAAGTGAAAAATTAAGAAGGTGTTTCTGTCCTAATAGGGTATGGAGGAGAAAGGTTCTGCTTTTAATTCTTCTTAGGTTTGCTATTTCTCTGGTTGATACCTGGGAAGAATTAGAGTGGAGCTGCAAAAAATACATATATATATTGTGCCAAATTCTAGTCTTAGTTTTGCTGATGTTAATCTGGAGTAGATCCACTAAAGACTCTGGAATTAGTCTGGCTTTGTCCCAGTGTAGTTGACAGCAAACTGAGAACCTTTCAAACTAAATAATGGTTAAATCTCAGTGTTGTTAAGATTTTTCATTTTGGTTATAGTGGCCGTTGTTTGTTTGAACAAATGGAACAAAAAGAAATCATATGAAGATACTTATATACTGCTGCAGACGTAAGAACGGAAAGAAGACTGGGCCAATGCAAAAATCAAGGGTAAGAAAATAGTTTCCGTAACCATTGTTTGTATATGTGTATTCTTGTTTGGCAACACCACGCCACATGTAAGGGTCCATTTAGACATGAAAGAAAGAGGAGGCATGCAGGGCTGGATTATGCCACTTTAACTCAAATATTAAGCACTATTATAATCCAGGCATAAATCCTGCCAGTTTGTGAATTTTCACCCATAGGCTTTATATTTCTCTGACTTAATTCGGTAGACATCACTGGAGTTATTCCTGACTTGTACCAGGGTAGTGAATTTCAGAATCAGGCCCTCTGTCTCCTGCGTGGGTTGGTGAACCGGATGTTCTGTGTGACAAAGTGAGTCAATTAGCCTGAAGTACTTGCTGAGCCTCAGTCCATATGGGATTCAAAGGTAGTTTGTTACCTCCGAGGTGGGGGGTTTTAGTTGAACTTGTCATCCTACTGAAATTCATTAGATGAAAAGTGGGCATCATGTTACATTACATAAGTTCAGCTGGAATGTATACAATGTCAGCAGTATGGGAGAAGAAAACATGTGTTGAATACATCTAGTGTGTCTTGGGTCTCTGAAGGTCACTCCACTAAAGTAATATATAGTGCTAGTGCTAGTGGCTCAAGGTCAAGTCAGCTTGCTTTTCATAATGCATAAACCTGAAGCTCACTCAGACACCAATCATCTGACCTAAACCTTGGAACAAATATTTTACTAAGTAAATCAGTGAGCATGCTGGCATTTCTATTAACCTTCAATGCACTGGTGACAGAAAATGAATAATGATAAATAATAACTCAGACCTGTAAATCATGCTTAGCATCAGAGGCAAAAAAAAAAAAAAAAAAAAGGAAAAAGAAAGAAAAGAGGAAAAGGTGTGGTGTACTGCTGTCTGCTAAGCTGAATGAGCCTGTACAGAGAAACCCACAACAAAGGGAAATGTGTTCTCTCCCTCCCACACAGTTCCCTGGGCTTGAAAGTACAGGGTGGGATGGAGGGGGCTTTTCAGACTGGTGAAGGAAACACTTGAAAGTGAAAAGCTGAATGTACACAAACTGCAGGGAGTCAGAGTAAGAAGTACTCAGTTACACAAGGTGGTAGGATTGTTCAGCAAGCCTGAAATGGATGAACTCTTTTCTTGTCCTCCTTTCTCACTGTCTGACCATCAGCGGCTGTCTGGTGGTAAATGGAAGATAACAGACATACAGCAATTTACCATGATTGAGGAGCTGGTTGTTCTTTTTTCCCAGTACTCTTTCATTTCCTTTTCTTCTGTTATTCCTTTCAGTTGTTTTGCTACCAATTAGGGTCACCATAACCACACAACAGCCTGAAAAAAATTAAACTCATAAAGTAGGAAGAATGGAAACACATCTAGTTACATCTCCTACCCTGTGATACTTTCAAATGTTTCAGCTTCATTCAGAAGTGCTCTGTTTCTCATATCTTTTAGATTTTTAGTCAGTCTAACTTTAGACAATACAAATCTGAACATTAATTTATTACAGAGTTTGGTTTTTCCTAGCCATATTTTTAAATCATTTCCACTTCACAAATTTGCTCAGAATCTTTTTTTTTTCCTTCTGAACTATTTTTTATTAAAAAAAAAAAAAAAAGTGCTGATGAATCAGTTGTTCAAACTACACGTTGTGTTGAGTTCACCTCCCTAGCTGGGAATGCCTTTGTAATGGATTGTCAGGTTGTACACCCTGAGCACACTTGGTGCCCCTGCTACAAGGAGGGAATGCAGCATCCATCACATCAGGCTGCCGCTGCCAAAAACCACACTGGGCTCTCCTTGAGCAGTCCTGTCCTTTCACAAAAGGGTGTGCTGTGACCCTGGGATGGGAACAAATATAAGGAGCAGAAGTATACACTGATGTTTACTTTCTGTGGGATAACAGCAAGAGATATACTCAGCACCTGTTACGATTTGACAGCAAGAATGTAGCAAACAGTTGTGGCTAGGTACAGTTTGTCACTGCGCTTTAGTCTGTTGTGGAATCACAAAAAAACAAACCAACCAAATCTAACCCAGATATGTGAGGATTCTGAGAGGAGAGGATAAATAGAGTTAGGGGCTTGAGTTCATACCTGTAATTCAATTTTTGTCAGAAACGGGTGTAGAGCAGAGCTTGAACTTTCCAAAGAGTAGAGGAATTCTTTACCTTCGCAGAATTTCAGTCTGAAATGCAGGCAAGAGCCAGCCATGATTAGGTTAGTACTCAAGTTCAGACTCACGACCGGTCTTTGTTAGAAAAATCCTAAGTGCTTGAATCTAGTATTCTTTTTGACCATTTTTCTCTTTTGACCAAAGCGTATTCTTCCAACAGCTGGATTGGTGTTATTTCCAATTATTGTGTTTAAATGGTATTCCCAATTGGATTACAGTAACATGATAACACCACTTACAATGGAGTCACCATCTGATATTGTGAACAAAAATAATGAGCAAGTCTAGACTGCCTTAAAAGTATTTTGTATGTAAAATTATATCTCGGATGCAGCTCCTATTTATTTGGGTTCTTTTTCCTCCACATGTAATAGTTTGTATGAATCTCATTTCTGCATCTGACCTCCAGAAGTATCCCTACTCAAAAAATTATTAATAAATTTATAATACTTGTTGTGATCCTCATGCAGAAAGTCTAAATTAACTTCTGCTGTACCTATTGCATTCTTCAAACTAAAATGTACTTCTTGATTCAGTGGTCTATGAGTAAACTAAAGGTACATACAACTACACACACTTCTAAATGACTCTTGACAAGTAGAGAGTAATAGATTGAGTTTGCATTTTGCAGTCTCTTCTCTCTCTGTAGTTACCAGCTAGTTCTCATTTGAGGTCTGATGTTTAACGAAATGTGCGAACTATTGACTTTGTGTATGGAAATTGTTAACAAGAGAATAAAAGAAAGAAGAGTGAACTGCTCTACCAATATCTAGGACTAAATGTAATCAAAACCAAAATCTGTAGAAGATACAAGATATTTTAATGGTGTAACTGGAAAGACTGAATGATAGTCTTGGGATATTAGACCATCAAGGGGAATCCAGTGTTTTTACCATGTCAGATAATCACAAATGGAGGCCTTTTTAACTGAGTGGAAATTCTTGTCTGTCTTTCCTGTTACTGCTTAGGTATAGTGCAATTCTATGTTTGCCCTTTTCACAGAATCACAGAATGGTCGGGGTTGGAAGGGACCTCTGGAGTTCATCTAGCTCAACCCCCCTGCCAAAGCAGGTTCATCTACAGTAAGGTGATTATTTTGCCGATAATGCTGTAATATATTCTTCGGATTGAGTGGTGAATTGCAGTATCAGGCCCCTCAAATATGCACATGATTTGCTAAACACTATAACTGTACCAAGGGAAAAGCAAAACTACCTAAGCCTAATCTGGATAATTGGTGAACCATTTTATTCTCCTGTACAAGGATAACATGGACTGTCTACCTTGCTTCTGCACACCAGCTTTCATTTCAGGGTGGCTGCTCCTTCATCTCTTTTGGCAGTAGGTATCAGTTCCCATCACTGTCTTTCCCAGCCTCCAAATGTATTTCCTTATAACTTTGCCTATACTTTCTTGTTCATGCTTCCTATGATAGTAACCTTCATAATAGCATATTACTGTTCAGGCTGAAGTCTAAAATGGTACATACACTATGATGTAAGTAAATCTGCCTTAGTGAAAATGTATTAAGTAGCTCTATTTACTATCTCTTTCTGGAAACCTACTTTCCTGTCAACTATTGCTAATCATATAGATATCAGTTGCAAGAGGTAACTCTTGCTATCAGCATTTAAAATGTTTTATCTCTACTTCTTCTGTTTTGTAACTGAGCTGCTGCTGAATGAATGGCAAAAGTGGCTGTTTACAGTATTTGTTGCATTATCTGTTTGCTCCTGAGAGAAACTCTATTTACCTACACAGATGAGATAATAATGTAGCCTAATTTCACATATGAATGAAAATATCATTCAGTCATTGCCAGATGTGTTTGTTAGAAGTATTTTTAGATGTCTCATTTTAATCTTCTTTCACCTGCATAGGTGATAATGCATAGAGAAAACAATGAATGTGATTATGTCAGTTTGCTTTGTTTGCTTTCGTTTCTAACTATTTTGCTATCACAACATATTATAGGCAACCTATTTTTTTGTAGATCAGTTTCTACATGTCTGGAAATTTTGAGTTGTAGCATTGAGACATGGTAAAAGACACCACTACCACTTCATGTTATGGATAGAATCTGGGAAAGGTTGCATCGAAGGAAAGCAGTCACACACTAAATGACGGTGTATTTACCAATGAGGATGGACATCAGTAGCAGTGGCTAGAAGATGATTCCTGGCACGATGGAAAAGGTAAAACACTTTGTAGACAAGAGCATATGTTATACAGGTCCAACTACACACGGAGGGAAAGCAAGGTGTACCAGGTCCTGAGCATGCCCACATGTGAAAAGATACAACTTTGGTTTTGAAGAAGGTGCCGTAGGGGTCATATTGGCTATTTAGAACATAGTTGGTTAGTCAGTTTATCTCCATCGACATACCTAAACCCTTACTTGATTCTCATGACTCATATACTATGGAATATAAGTATGGAAAGCCCAGTATTTCTATCATTGCCGAAGTACCGGGAGTTTAAAACTATTTTGGAAAGGGGCCTTAGCATAAGAAAATTAAGTTAAAAGAATGCTATAAACCAGCCTCCTCATGCCAAGCTCCAAGCAAGAAGAATGAGTAATAGTCAATTTCTAAACTTTGGCTAAAGTCTTTGTTTTTTTAAAGGTCTGCTTCCTGAAAAATGTCAGAACCTCAGGAATAGGCATCTGCACATTATTCCACTAAAATGGATATGTGAACAGTACTTCCGAGAGAAAACTTATTATCCTGAGAAATTAGGTAGAGTTAGCTGCTGCATTAATATACATGTATTTCACAGATCTCTTTAAGAACAATTAGCCTTATCCCAAAGGGACCATTGCTAAACATGGTTTATTCCTTCCTTTGCTACATCCTGAGTTGCCCTTGAGAAGGCATTGCCCATTAAGCAAAAGGAAGCTTAGGTTGATTATGTTAGGTGTCTGATGTTGACCATTCCCAGTAAAAGACTGAAAAATTAATTTTCAAGTCTCAACATTCTGTAACAAGATTGGTTATGTAAGCCTTAGCATCTCTATCCTAATATTTTTCTGAACAGAATAGAAATAATTTAACCAAGACTGAATAAGCTCTGAAAAAGGGCAATAAAACAGGTTGTGAATAAGAGTTTATATTATTTTCTTTGTACTTAATTTAGCTATCTTGTGCCTCTTTCCTGAGGTTGTTCACTACTTTGGGGATTATTTTTTTTTATTATTTTATTTTGTGCCTGAAATGAAATATGGCTGAAAATACTAATTTGGTTAATATACCATCAACAATCAGTAGATTTATATTTGTCTTAATAGTAATATATAAAATCCAGAGATTTTTTACATATTAGTTCAAGTGGTGAAAAAAAATAAATAGAAATCATCTTCTTTTTAAAAATTAAGAACCAAAATACAGAGTTCAAGTGGGTTGCCCAAGGTTTCACAGCAAATCCATACCAGAACCATACATTATTCTTTCTATTAGCTACAAACTGTAATGAAGAAATGAAGATATTGTAGAAGTTGAATCCCAATTTGCTTAGCTGGGACATACTTAGCCTAATATCTGTGGTACATTTTTCTTTCTGACCCAGTTGCTGTCAGTCCTATGCATTTACACACACATACATAATGAAAAAACCCTCATGTGAATCCAAGTTGAAATAATCATGCACAAATGAGCACTCTGACCTTCTTTTTAAGTTTTTTGAGGAAATTACCTCTAAGCAGCTGTAGGCAGAGAAGGGAAAAAAATTCTTAGTAATTAGTATTTGCTAACTACTTTACAATGGGACTCTATCAATTTAAAAATGACAGTCTGTATCTAAGATCTAGTGTGTACCTTTAGCCATTTGGATTTCTACTGAAAGGAAGGACAATGTGCTGAGCAGAGTTTTTTGGGCACGTGGTGATTACTTACGCACCTTTACTGAAATCTTAACACATAGCTTTAAGATATCATTGAACTGTAAGCATGCACATAGCAAGGCTACAGTGAGAGGCTGGAGTGTATATGGGTAAGCTTGCATGCATAAATATGACAGCCATAGAGGTAGTTGTGATTTGACAGTGGACCTTCCACAGCTATGTACTCCTAATCACATAATTGGGGACCTAAATTTATTGAGTGTTGCTAATGGGAGAGAAAAAAACTGATCCTTTAAATCTAGCCGTCCCTTTTCCCAGTAAATTTTCCCTAGTGTGTGTAGATGTGTGTAATGAAAAAGAAAGTTCTAATTAGAGTAGGGCACACCATCTTTTGTCTTCTCATGAAAATCATGTTATATATGGAAAACCTTCTAATAACTAGCCATTTTCATGTCTATAAGCTGATCTGCTTGCTAGTTCTGCTGAGTTCATAGAAAGGCCCTGAAGATTTTGCTGGAAATATATTTTGAGTTGGGAGAGGAGCAAAAAAAATTTAAGTTTTCAGAAAGAATTGAACTCCTAATTATAGAGGACCAGTAGATTTTTTTTCCCTCTAGTGTCACCTTTTCAAAAAATTATTTTCAGAAAAGAATGTATATGTGAAGATGGTGCTACATAAAGGACATTTGCTTTTTTTTTTTTTTGTTGGGAGTACACCTACCTCATGATTTAGATACTGACAAAAAGAGTTATTTTGTATGTGACATCTGCGCATATCTCTGTTTAAAGTTAAAGAATTCAGTGGTGCTGATGTTTGGATAATAATTGTTGCACATCGCATCTGTCTCTGCACCCCAAAAGATGTATTTTTCCAAATATGAGAATCAAGTACTGGGTTTAATACTAGGACAGAAGAGAAAACAAGTGTCTTGTGATGTTGTGTCTACCTAGTTTACACGTTTGAAAATTCCCAGGGTAATAATATACATTTTGTCTTCCAGAACAATTATGTGCTCTCTGAACTCTCAATATATCAAGTACCCAAGCCTCAATAGGCCCTGATCCACATGAATGTTAGCTGGAATTTTCTAAAAGTACTTTCATTAAAATTAAACAGTGGCTTCTTCTTTTGCATTGATGGGCCTGTGACTGATAGCCCTGAAATTCATATCACAAATAAATGATTGGCCCTTCAGCTATTTCACATGTTCTTACAGACAGGCAAATGTGATATATGGCATCCACAGACATCTCAATGAACATAATCATGGTATCACAATATATCATGTTATACTAGTATATGTTCAGGTCACATAATTTACCATCAGCAGTGTGAGGATTAACAGGGCTAAATCATATAGATTTAGAACAGTTTGGGTGCATTATGCTGATGCTTTGGACTTTAAAATGTTAATATTGCAAATGAAAGGTACACTTTGTGTATCATAAATCTAAGTGTCTATTCTTCCTATGTGCTCAATAAATACACTTCTCATCAACTTTTAATTACGCTGTTTGCATTATTCTGTCCTGAAGAGGATAACACTCTCTAAATCATCTGCTTCTAATGTACACTACAGCATAAGTTTAGTTAATTAAACCATATATTTTATTAGTACTTGCACTTCCATCTTGTAAAACTGCTGGGAAAAAATAATATGGAGAGGTTTTTATTTATTGCAGCTGAATTTAAGATGGCATTAGAAAAGTTTAACAGAGTTAGATGTGCATATTGCTCTTGCCTGGTAGCTTACAACTATCCAGTCTCAAAAACTTATTGTCTACCTATTGCTACAAGAGTGGGAAACTTACTGAACAAGTAGACTTTCCCACGGAACTACTTCAGTATTTAATGATTGGTATTAACAGAACTGAATCAGGTATATGCTCATCCATTTACATAATTTGTTATGTTAACTCACCAAAGAGAGATTTCTCTTGTAATGAAATTCACAGTTAGTGGAATTAGGAGAATTCTATTCTTCTGTGCTGTTTTTGGCTGTAATAAAGTTAATTTTCTTCGTAGTAGGTGGGATTCTCATCCCATCGGGGTCGGGGAGTGAGTGAGCAGCTGTATGGTGCTTCGTTGCTGACTGGGGTTAAACCACAATAGTCCTTTTCGGAGCGCTATGTGGGGCTCAAAGGGTTTGAGATAACAACAGATTTGATTGAAATGTGCTAGATCAAATTTATAGCTGTTATTGCTGTTTAGCTGTTAAATGGCAGGCTTCTGTGCTTGCCATGGGCCTTGCTTGCCTTATTGTGTATTAGAGTCTAGTGCTTGTTAGTGGATGCTTTTTACTTTCACTGCTTGCTGTACCGCTATACTGTTAATCATCTTACTCTGCTATGCCTGGCAACATTTTGATAAAAACAATGGTGGTGCACCTGGGCTGGCAGCTGACCAGGGCATCACTGCTGTTTCTGTGCTGCTGTACTGGACAGGCTGGAACTCTCATGTGAACTCGAGTTGAAGGGACTATGACCTGTGGATGGGTCCACGTGGGAGCAAGACACCATGAAGCATCTGTGGCCATGAATAAGTCCACACCAGAGCAGGTACATCTCAAAGAGTCTGTGGCCATCGTTATGTCTGCGTCACAGCAGCTATAGCTCTGAAGGGAAGGTGGCCCAAGGGTAAGTCCATGCTGCAGCAGGTACAGCTTAAAGCATCAGTGGCTGTGCACGAGGTCATGCTGGAGCACTTCAAAGTGTGTGGCCATGGATAAGCCCATGACAGAGTTCCTCCATCCCTGGAGGAACTGCAGCCATGGGTAAGGCCATGCTGGAGCAGGTATATCTCTGAAGGCATTGTAGCCCATGGATAAGGCCACACTGGAACAATGCACCTCAAAGCAACTATGTCTGTGGGTAAGTCTATGGTATACCCCTGAAAAGCCTGTGGCTCACAGATAAGATTCTACTTGGAGCAGGTACACCCCTAAGGGACTGCAGTCTGTGGATAACTCCAAGCCAGAGTAGGGACAAGGGGAGGAGTTAATTGCAATGTTAAACCCAACAGTCTGGTCCAAAGGGACCGGGGTGGAGATTGTAATGGAAATACCTTTAAATTGTTGTAAGCCAGGATTTAAGTTACATGTTATGGGAATTACTATAGCAGGAATCCTTTGTTGCTTGTCAGGCTAGGAGCAAGGGGAGGAGTTCGCTGCAGTGTTAAACTCTATAACCTGTCCCAAAGGGACTAGAGGTGGAGATTGTAATGGATATATCTTTAAACCGTTGTAACCCATGATTTGATTTCCTTGTTACGGGTATTGCTACAGCAGGAACCACCTGAACCAGTGGAGGACAAGTCTTACAAGATGCAATGCAAGTGCAGCAGCAACCTGACCTGAGCTTTCTTTGGTGTCCAATAACTCCATGCAACATGACCTCTCCTGTCCTGAGTGACCACCGTAACAGATGGAGCTCAAGGTCATGGACTAAATGAACTCAGTGGACATTTGTGGACACTTTACGGGCAATTTATGGACATTTTGCAGGGGTGGTCTATAGACTAAGGGAATGATATCTGTGCATTATATCAAAGGATGGGAAGGGGACTGGTGGTTAAAGAGGTGGTATTGAATAGTGTGGTACCTGAGCATGACATAAATGGTATGGAATAAGGGGTGGAGAATGTGTTGGTTTTGGCTGGGATAAAGTTAATTTTCTTCATAGGAGCTAGTATGGGGCTATGTTTTGGATCTGTGCTGAAAACAGTGTTGATAATACAAGGATGTTTTGTTATTGCAGAGCAGTGCTTACACAGAGTCAAGGACTTTTCTGCTTTTCACACCACCCCACCAGCGAGTAGGCCAGGGATGCGCAAGAAGGGATATTCCATACCTTATGACATCATGCTCAGCATATAAAGCTGGGGGAAGAAGAAAGAAGGGAGATATGTTTCAAGTGATGATGTTTGTCTTCCCAAGCAACCATTATGCATGATGGAGCCCTGCTTTCCTGGAGATGGCCGAACATCTACCTGTCGATGGGAAGTGGTGAATGAATTCCTTGTTTTGCTTTGCTTTGCTTCCGTGTGCGGCTTTTGCTTTGCCTCTTGAACTGTTTTTATCTCAATCTGTGAGTTTTCTCACTTTTGCTCTTCTGATTCTCTCCCCTGTCTCACCGTGGAGGAGTGAGTGAGTGGCTGTGTAGTGCTTAGTTGCCAGCTGGGGTTAAAACATGACATCTTCATACCTTTGAGTTTCCACTTTTTTATTGGAGCCAGTGCCACCTCCTGTCTTTAAAGGCACAGTTTTCAGAGCAGAGCCATTTTATGGTACAATGTATGTGCCATTGCAGTGAGGAGTCATTCCTGTTCGAGGATCCCAGGAGATGCCATGATACATATGAAAAATAGTAATAAAATGTTGTGTTATGGTAGCATAATTTCATGAGAAGTGTAAACATTTGCCATAGCAGCTATAACTCTCTGAGGATTAAAGTAAACTTTGGATAGAGTCCCTAGTATTTTCTGTTCAGATGTAAAAAACAAAAAAAAAAATATCTTTTGAACTTCTAGATACAAGTGTCCAGAGAGATTTGACTTCAAGAGACTGTTTCTGGTTGACATACAGACACTATGATACTGTCAAAGGTGATTCTGAACTACATCCCCTAAATGGCTTAGCACTTGCAGCCCCAACTTGAATGTCTACATAAAAATTTTTCAGAGGGATTTTATCTGCAGAATGGTTTGAAATTAAATGTGTATTCAGGATTCTTTTCATTGAAGTCAAGCAAATTTTCTCCAGCTACAGAGTCCACCGTTATATAAGATGCTCATTTGGAAGTACAACACTGCTGAACAAGACGAAGAGTGTTACATTTTGTTCTCTAGATGTTTTTTTCCTTACCTCAGCAGAGTATTAAGAATAAAGTTTCAATAAAATGACAACTTCCTAACATCGAATTACAATACTTTTAATTGCAAGAAAAAAAAATATTAAAGAAATCCTCCCAAAGAACAGCAAACCCAAGAGTACAGTGTTCAAGAAACTAGCTAGTGTAGCATAGAAATCACACGATTAGGATTGAGCTTATGGACTATTTTCTCACCCTTTATTGAGGCTGTCTTTTCACATGGTTTCAGGATCATTGATTGTACAAAAAATAGGAGATAGAAGTTAACATGTTATCCTTTTCTTACAAGTAGGAAGGAAAGGAGTGGGCAATTTTCAGCCCTGTGTAATGAAGACTAATGGATGAAGAATGAGCAATTACCTAAAATATGCTCATTTTGAGTGCTCCTGTTGTGCAGATTGAGGCAGTAGAGATGTTTCTGTTGTATAAATAGAAGATCACAGTCTTGTTAATAGAGTCCTCTTACCTCTAGCTGAAATCGCTAGGTCTTGGCTCACCCATGATGTTATTAAAGCTCCTAATTTACTTGCACTTGAATTTGATAAGGACTTTGGTATTAAACTGTTCATCTATGTTTCTTGACTACTGTCTGTATTGTCATGTAGAATGGTTCAAATTAAGAATTAAGCCAAACGAAAGAGGCTCCTTTTCTACTCATAATTCTACAGCACCATGTGTTAGAAAACAAACAAACAAAAGAGGAGCAACCTCTGCAAAAGAAGCTGGAGCTGAGAAGGCTTATTCCTTGATATTACTTCATAGTTGATATTGTCTTTTTAGGACAACCTTTGCTTTTTTCTGTATGTTTGACTTCCATACAAAGAAAAGGGGCTAGGTGTTAGTGTAAGGTATACTAGGACAGGGAGCCATTTCTATGCATTTTTTTCTCATTCGACACAACTACCTCAACATGCTTTGTTACACAGCAAGTCATGGCCTGGCACCATTGGTTAAAACACAGTGACATTAGCTGGTTTCTTCCATGTTTGTTTGATTTTTACACAAAAATACATATTTTTAGTTCATATGGTGGCATGAAAGCACAAGGACATAAAAAGAAAGGCAAAACTATGGTTATTAGCCAGCAAAAGCACTTAGAAAACTAGTGATTCTTAGTGAGGTTTTGAAATACTTATAAGGAACTGCAACTCCCTACGAGTACTGCCAGGAATATATGTTTGGTTCAGTCTAAAACAGCATGGGAAGGTTCTTTAGTTAAGAATAATAAAAGCTTCTTTTTCTCTTAACTACTGCCAAGGCAGTGAAGAACCCTATATACTTTTTATACCCCTCAGGGTGACTGTGTTTTATTGATGGAGTGGACTCTTCTCTAACCCCAGTGTACACTGTGCTGTGGCTAGCATCAGCCTGGCCTGGAGCTCTGAATCAGCATGCCTGACTTTAAGCACAAACAGCAATGCTGCAGCTTGCTGCAGACTACGACATTTACTCACATTTTTATCACCAGCCAGAGAGGGTCACAGGAGGGAGAAACTGCTCTTTCTTTTGACTGTGGGGAGGGGTGCACTGTGCCCCTGAGGCAGACATTGCCTCTGTAATGGATGCCAGCTGACCAGGGCTGCTCAGTGATATTCTCCAGTCGCAGAGCACCTACAGCTTTGATTTTCTGTGCATAGGGTCGGTGTGTTGGGGTCTATAATGCTGAAGTGGCAGTTGCAGGCCGAAGTAAGCTGATGTTTGGAAATGAACCTTGGCAAAGTGGCTCCACTTCCTCTCTCTCATCAATATTTACAAGCCTTCATTACATCTTCAGGGGTGTTTTAAATATATTTTAAATGTATTTTCCTTCTACAGACTGCAATTAATTGAAATACTTCAAGAAAAGTGATTTCTTTCATAAAGTGACTGGGATGTCTCAAAATGTCAGAGTTTCGCCCTGAGTGAGGACAGTTGGCAACATCTGCTGGAGCCGTGGTCTTGCCGTGCTGAGGGCTCGATAAGCTGCACAGATCACCTCATACAGGAAGCATCAGGCTTCACTCTGAATGCAAGTGCTCAGGGTTACAACTTAAACACCGAGATTTTCTCTCTATCTGTCCTACACACACATATGAGCACGCTCATTATTCGAATCAGCAGAGCTGGGACTTGGGGAGCTAGGGAAAGTGAGACTGAGGAGTTAAATCCTAACGGGGATTGCAGGGCCTCAGCTGGAGAATCTCCACAAGCTTGGAGCAATCAAATACAGCTGAGGCCAATTTAAAACAAAACAACAACAAAAAATCTGCCTGTTCTCATGGCAGGGGGAAACAGGGATTTGCAGAGCTGTTCTCAGAACAATAGGTCTAATGGTATAAAAGGCATGCTTGGAAGTTGCCCTCTTTTAAGCACATTAAGGTATGTGGTGAGTCGGATGTCTGTGTGTGCAAGTGTGTGTGAGTAAAAGCTGGATATTTGTTTTAGTAAGAAACCCAGAAATAAACATGTAACATCAGAAGAGTTTTTCATTGTTTAATTGGAGTGACATCTGATATGTCTTACAGCGGTTATTTTCTGGCTCTACCATAAAACCTGAAGGACAGAGGAAAAATAACATCAGTCCTTTTTTTTTTTTTCTTTTTTTTAAGTTACATAGTTTCTCTGACCAGTGAAAGCTCTCTTGTATTTTATTAGGTTTGTTCAGGATGTTGAAACTCAGATTTGTTTTTTTTAATTTGCTATTTAAATTTCCTGTAAAATTTTGCAAGTAACTCAGAATTGCATTTAGTAGCTTTCTTATTAACAGTTGCTGTATTTAAGATTTGAGCGTTGGTAAGTTGAAATCAGTCATGTAAATCAATAGATACGTACTTTTTTTATATTAACTGTATCTACAAGAACTAGTATATTGATATCAATATTAATAGCTAAGCGCCTTTTAATCCTCAGTGCTATACTTATTTAAAGTTTGTCATTTCTGCTTGCACTAATGTCACTAGATTGATTCGTTAGATTTATGTAGAGTGTGTAGTAAATCTTAACATTGAATTTTAACTGGCCCTTTCAGCAGTCTGAAAAACATTTCAACTTTTTTTGAGGGTCAGGGACTAGGGTTTTTTTACATTTGCTTCACTTTTTCTCTGCTTACGGGTAGGATAAGTTAAGTCTCAAGCGATTATATTACCAATTGTATCACATCATCTTACACTATCTTCAAATGCCCTGCCTATATCTGGTGTCATTGTAGAAAAGAATTAAAATTTTAATGTCATACTAATTGTACTCTACAGAAATCTACGTTCCTGATAAAATTACAATTTGCATTCTATCTTTTCTCTTTTTTTTAAGGAAAATCTTGTGCTATATTCATTCAAATCTTTCTGAAGCTTTGTTTTTCCTTAGAAGATGTCCTAGATTTTATTCTTTAATGTTGTTCCTGATTTATTGAATGTCCATGTTTCCCTGGATAGTACCATCTTTTGAGTTATACATCATCAGAGTGACTCATTCCGATGATGTATTGCATTAATACATCATCAAAGTGCCTTGCTCTGCTGTTGCACTAATGATATGTTAGTATAATACATCATCAGAGTGAACTGCACTGATGATGTATTACTTAGATGGTGATGGCATTCTGTGAAGAAAAGGTTGAGGAGCAGGTTCAATACAGTCACAGGAGAAAAATTAGTCAATACAGAGTATAACTGTTTCCCTGGTAGTGATGCTGATGCTAAATTAGCACCATAGCCCCTGATCTGTACCCTTGCAGAAACACTGAGACATGCATTATCCCTGAAAGAGGAATGAATTCAGAACACTCAACTAAAGGATTTTACAGAGAGAGGAGAGGTCTAACTATACATATCACTGGAAAGCTAAAGGTTATACATATAGCTATAATTACTGGGTACTGAGAGATCAAATGAATCAAACGGGGCCAAAATAGGACCAAAGTCTACACATGTTCAGAAGCCACCTCTCTGTCGGAGAGTGTATCACGCAGGAAGACAGAGATATAAGGGCTATAAATACGCTGGCTGAATTAAAATAGTTGTCATTTAGAAACATCTAGCAGGGATATTAAAATATTCTGAGGCATTGAGGAAGGCTATGCCATAGTATTTTTTTTTTAACTTCTAATTACCTACTTGTTTTAGTCATGCCATGTCAGAATAAGAGGCAGAACATATCACTGCCTCAGTGCTGTGTACTCTCTCATGAGCTGCATGTACACTCAGACAAAATTACCAAGTTAGGTGTGCACAGCTGGTATACATAGAAATTAAAAGACATTAAAACTTTTGGTCTTCAAGTTGCTTAAAACAGTCTTTGTCAGAGACTAGAGGAAAATTGCATATGTATGGCTGAAAATCCTCCTCAAAAGTCAGACTGTATTATGCTGATATCTTTCTAAAAGTGATATTTTATATAAATCACACTTCATTTTTTTACAGGTACATATCTATCCTTTGAGGTTTTTGTATTTGTGTGTGTTTGGTTTTTTTTAATACAAAATTGCGTGATCTCCTTATTTTTTTTGTTTACTTAGAAATAATTAGTTATTGGCTTTCTCAATGTTGAGGTTGTCTGACTTCAGAAAAGGCAGTTACTTTTCTCCTAATTCTGGTAGCGTTAGAGGATTCCCAGAATGATCTCTGAAAGAAGGTGCTGGAGCAGCTACTTTCTGAGTTCACTTTCCAGACAGGTGGAGGGTGAAAATAGTTTTCAAATGAAATCTGTCAGGGTTGTAGAGAACAGAGAGAAGATGTTATACCTATATTTATTTATTTAATAGAAAGGACAGGCTGTGACACACTTTTCTAAATGAGAACAAAATATAACATAGGTACAAAAAAGGTTGTGGCATTGTGTTCACATCCTTGCAGACCTTGCTTTCCCGTCTTCTCCCTTATCTGCTAACTCCTAATGCCCTCCTTCATTCTTTTTCAGCTTCCTTCACTTTTTTCCCAGCTGCTTTGCAGCTAGTGCCACTTGGGCTTCATGCTCCATCATTCCCTGTACCCCATTTCCCACTCTGAGTAGAGCCTGGGTGAACCTTTCTCTGATGTGAGGGAACATGCAGGGCCTGTAGGTAAGAGCACCCTTTGCAGGAGGGTCTGTGTATAGCATGGTGTTTCTCTCCTTGCCCCAGAACTGTACTTTGGCAGGGCTGGCAACATGTTCGACACTCAAGCTGGGTAACTTTCAGCTCTGAAACTGTGGGAGAAATTTCCTTTGTCATAACGGATTCCCCTCTGTCATCATATAGCTGGTTCCCATACTCACCATCACCCTCACAGTCTCCTCCTTGATGCCAAACTAAAAAGAAATAAAGTGGCTAGCATTGCTTTTGTCTATCCAGACAGCTTTGAAGAGTGGTAATGCAGTGAGGGTGGACAAGCATGGCATTGAGATGCACAGCAGTGTGCAGCCATGCCTCCTGATGGCATGAACAGGAACACTCTTGCCTGTCTCGGCAGTCTCCTTACAAAACTGTTTGAGGACTCCTATTCTTGGCTGGTGCACATCGTGTAATATAAGCTTCCAAACCAGCCCTTCTTTCTTCTATTTCTCTCCTGATCATCTGTCTTCTACAACTTGAATACAGACGGGGCGAGAGTGGCATAAGATACTCTTTTGTTCTCTCTCTCTCTCTCCACCCCCCTCCCCCCCTTTATTCTCCCCTTTCTTTCCTTCTATCTCATTTGTTTCCCACTTCTTCAGCTCTTTCTTTGTATAGGTGATTGCTTTAAACTTGAATTATGTGGTCAAGATACACTTTAGATATGAGTTAGCTTTTAAAATAAACCATATGGTACTAGTTCTTAAAAAGCCACACACTTTGTGGCCATATTCCCAAGATATTTATCAATGCAAGAAGTCATTGTTTCTCATTACTTTCAAATATTGCTAGACTGTGCTCTCAGAGACTGAAATCACTGTTTCAAGCTTTTATTTGGAAATGAATGCTTCAGAGTTACTCAGTATTTCTATCACTACTGCGGATATCTTCAGAACGGCTCTCTATCCTGATCCTTTACAGTCCTTCATAAGAAACAGAACAATAGACAAGATTTTAAAAAAAAATTGGGAAATTAATGAACTTATTTTGTGTCCACAGATTTCTGATGTTACTGTTAGACAAAATAAATGTGATGGTATTCCACAAAATGCAGCAGAAACCACTGAAATAATTTAAAAAATATGTTTTCAGTAATAATTTAAGCATTTGGATTTAGTATCTGATTTGTCACGTTCCACTTGTGGAGTTGCACTGAACTCAGATGATATTGCAGACACTGAGGCTTATTTAGGAAAACTGCAGATGCCATGATAAATAATGAAATTCCCACTAGATATGTATAAAATATTACGAACCTTTTTCCTGAACCTGTTTGCTTGACTTCTGTATCCTGATTAGTGGTAATGACTTTTAATAATATAAGAACTAGAACATACCCTTTGGGTCTGAACAAACTAAGCCTTAGTTTTTAATGTGGCTCATACATATGTGTTTTGTATCATCTAAAACAATCTGCCATAACACAGGACAAAACAAGGTGTTCTAATTTTTTATAAATAAAGCTTGCTTTCTTTAAGATAGAAACTGCCAATTGCAGAAATACACACATTGTTCAAAATTTATAAACAATAAACACTTCTTTTGGCAGGCTGCCATGTAGTTCCTTTTCTGCTGCACAGGTCTAAACTGTGAATGAGAAATTATGTGAAAGTTACAAATGGTATGGCTAAGGGACCTGGCAGGGTTTGAAGTGATATTGGTGCCAATCCAAATCCATGCTAGACTCCGTTAGGATAGACCAGTTCAAAGATGTAATACAACTTACTGGAAGTGATATATGAAAGAAATGTAGTGAAATGTGTAGTAATCTTATTGCCATGCAGTAATGACAGAACATCATCTGAGGCTTTTCTCATTCCTGCCTTTAATGTCCTTGTGGAGATGCAAGTAAGCAGTTACTTGTGCATCTGGATTTCAAATGGTTCAAACTTCAGATACTTCACGTTTATAAGTGTGATGTGGCATAAAAAGAAACTTTTGGGGAAAAGTGGGGGTGGGGGGGTAGGCATCAGACACGCCATATTTGGCAAACTGTTGGACGTTCATTGCTTTGAACCTGTGATTGGCCCTTCTGAAGCAATTTGCTTTCCTTCTCTGGCCTCTGCTGCCCTGGCTTGCAGCTGTAGCTTGGGATCACCTCTGGTGTTGTCTCCTTCCTCTTCTGCTTGTCCTGCCAGCACAAAGGGGATACTCTGTTTGAAATGGGTATCCCAATCTGTCTTATGTCATGCGAACATCACACTCAGGCTTTTTGTGTGAGTAGTGGGCTGGTTTTCCTGTGCCAGGAATCCCAACATTTCTTTCTTTCCACTCCTTCGGGAGTGGGGAGGTGCTAACCATGCAGGCTTTTCTATTTTACTTTATCCACATAGAAAGTAGTCAGATTTGGTGGGAGGAAGACCGTTTTTTAAAAATGTTTATACTTCTGTCAAGTGACCAGCATGTCACACCATTCTTGGAGCCTTCCTGCAGCTGAATACTTGCAAGACTGCACTGTTAAAGGTCTGCTATAACAAGAACCAATGCTCTCAAGTTTCTCTGAGATGATTGGATTTAAGCAGGCTCTGGCATTTTCTTGCTTGCTCTGAGAGGTTTTCCTGGGTGTACTTCCTATAGCTTATTGCTACAGTGTAGATGTATATCTGTTTGACCTGACTTTCAGATGCTGCACAAAACATGTTTGTCTCCTCAGAGAGAGTACATACAGTGTACTGAAGTTCATCTATTTAGTGAATTCTCTTTAAGTGCTAACTTTAAGTGAATTGAGAATCTGAATGTTATTTGTGTTCATTTGCAGTTTACCATTTGTGTGCAGAATCAGTACATCTTTCAGATGCAGTGTCTGCTACTCTCCCACTTCAGTAACCTCATCTTATCTTCCTGTGTAATTTATATAATGGAATTGTAATTCTTCATTGATTCAAAATCAAAAAGCGCATTGATTTTTGTCATTCTGCTATTTCAGAAGTGATTTGATACATTGACTAAAGGCCTGAGCTGAAGCTTACTGAAGTCAATGCAAGTCTTTCAGCCGGCTCTTAACAAGCACTGGATCAAATTCTAAAATGCAACTCTTTCTACTAAAAAAACCACAGCAAAACTGTCTCAGATCATCAGTGGAGGAGTGCATTAGGGAGACTACCAACTTTGTGTGTACACACACATTGTCTCTCAGGTATGTTCCCCTAGAATTTTGGACAGCAGTATAATAAATCAATTATCTGATTAAAACCAAAATAATGAATATGCAATTATGACAGATGTCAGGCCCATTAATATGTAAATATTCATAAACTACCTGACAAATTGCACATATGCAAGAAGAAATCTTTGAATATGAACATCCTAGTGCATTTGCTGAACATAAGGGCAAGATGTTTCTCATTTAGTTGGGGAAAATAGCAACATGCATTTCAAAATAATTTTGTTTTCGTTTATCAAATACACATTCCCAAGAGTGAACAATGAGCTGTGATGTGTATAAATAAATAAAGTCTTTATGTATCTCAGCACTCCAAAACTTAAAATGTTTACTTAAAATTGGCAGAACTAATATAAATCTGAGAGTCATTCAAGCTAAACATAAAAAAACCCCCACAACTTCTGTTACAAAGCTGCAGTTCTTCACCAAGCTAACTAGTTTCACTAGTTAATAACTGATTAATTAGCAACCTGAGTTAATTGGTATTCCCCCATCAATCATTATTTTTTTCATTTATTGATAGGTTTTAATTGTTTATTCATTGCATATTAACCACCCATAACAAGATTTACACATTAACTACTTTTAAGGTAATCTACACAAATTAATTTCTTTTTTTGAGTTAAGTATTAGTTAATTCCTTTGGTAATTATTCACTAGCTTAAATTATTTTCTACCTTACAATCATTATCTAATCTTCAGTTAATAATTGTATAAACTCTTTCCTCTGTTAATTTTTAACTAGACATCACTTACTAACCATTAAATAACTCACCACTAGCATATCTGCTCCAAACCTCAGTTTACCTATGTCTGGGCTAGTGTCATTGCCATGTAGCAGTAAATTAACCCTGCATTTGACAACTTTGTTAAACGTAACAGGCCAATGTTTGAGCTGGACTAAATTATGTCTCCTTTACTAGTGACTATCCCACTGTCAGAATGAAGGCAGTACTCAGGAACGGGTGATATTCTGGTTTTGGAAAAAAAATGGATGTAGTGATTTTTCATGATGGTTCTTGTCTCTCTTTTTTCACGTCTAAGACTGAAGTCTTCCCCCAGCTTTGCCATAGTTGCAAAGGAGACTTCAGACCTGTGGCTATTAAGTCCAAAAGGAGCTATTTATTTCAGTCAGAGAGAGCTCACTTGAGAAAGCGTGATCAGACAGATGAATAGAAGGAGCATTGTGAAGTGTCCAGGGCAAAAGAGTTTAATGACAGCTCTTCTGCTGAGACTTTTTTTCCCTGCACAGCAGAGAAGGGCAACTGTAATGAGTAATGAAGTCCTCTTTTCTCCTAATTTGACAAATTTCATGGTTGTATGGCTGGAGACCCAGTCCTGCTTTGAGACTTACTGGTGATGATTTCTTCATCTGCATACTATGGATCTCACACAAGCACATATAACTAGAACTGATTTGAGTTTCCCTATTAAAACATTTCTCTAAGAATACAGAATCTTCTCTAAGAAAATAGCTATTCAAATGCAGCTTTTACATTGTAGAAGATGCAGGCCATAGCAAAAAGTAGTAGAAGTGCCCATAGACAGAAGATAAATGCTAGGTATCTGTGAAGTACCTACTCTTGTGAAGCAATAAGTTGGATTGATGCAATGTAAAATGCTTTGCTATTTTTAAATGGCTGTATTTTTCTTTAATAATTTTCCACTTCACAAACACTTTCCCCATGTTTTCTTCTA
This sequence comes from Cariama cristata, assembly GCF_000690535.1. Taxonomy (NCBI): domain Eukaryota; kingdom Metazoa; phylum Chordata; class Aves; order Cariamiformes; family Cariamidae; genus Cariama; species Cariama cristata. The sequence goes on along the minus strand of NW_009594094.1, from coordinate 72,537 downwards.
ATTTCTTATGGAAAAGAATGTTGCAATTATGTTTTCTGTAAAGGCATAGATGCTGTGAAGAGTTGAATGTTTTTTATCTAATTCCACACACAGATTCAGACTGTTACTGGGAATATAGTTTAAATGTTTCCAGATATTAATATGATATTTTGAAATCCATTAACATGTTATATGACACCTTTTAATCAAGCTTTTGAAAACTAAGTTACTCCATGGAGTGTAACTAGAGGCTTAGCTGAGAAGAAAGCAAGTGGAACATAACTCTGAGATCTTGCAGTACCACATTTGGGTTGCATAGTCTGTCCACCTGACAAAATTGATGCATTTTGAATTTTCTTTTGGAAAGATGGGCATTTGAAAATAAAAGTTAAGAAGTTGACTTCTTAATAGTGACATTGCAGAGCCACTGAGGTTTCAAAACCCTGGCATTTATATTAGTGTTTTGTTTTGTTTTTTTTTTTGACCAAAAGAATATGCTTCAAATGGGGTAAACATGATTTCCTAAAATAAGGAGAAAATTACTAAGATACTTGCTTTCAGAGGTAATGACTGATATGAGAAGACAGAATGCAGCAAAGAATAAATTGAGACATGTTGTATGTTAAACACAATTGCTTGAAAATGTATTATTTTAAATTTTTTTCAATATTTGCATATTACATCTACTGAATTTTTGTAGAAAAACTTAAGAATTTCTATCGGTTGCTAGCAATTTAATCTATTTATACACTTTATATATATATATGTATAAAAAAATACAAAAAAGTGCACTATAAATACATTAGAGAGAGAGAAGCATTTCCTTTTCCTCCACAAAACTGAAAACAGAAATGTCTCCGTAGTGTTTACAGCCATTTTGATATCAAGAGCAACTATTGTAAAATTTAAAAAATCTGATTTTGACTACAACTTTTTTATTTCTTTGGAGGAGTAGGAGCATGATGTGTGTGTCATGATTTTCTGAGCAGAATATAGTCTTAAGGTTTCACCCTTTGAATGAATTTAAGTATAGTAAGCTTTTAGACTTCTCGGTTATTAGCTTTGCAAAGCAGTGATTTCATTCCTTGGCTCAGGTTTACATTAGTATCTAAGCCATGATGTGAACCTGATTTCATAAGGAATACCTTGTTTCAGTCAGTAATATTACAGCAGGAAAAATAAATGAAAAGGTAAGTCTCAGACATAATATATCATGAGTTAACAAAAAAAGGCAAGGAAACACCAGGTATATAAAATCATTTTCTAGAGAAGCAAACTAATTTTTTAAAAAGAAAGCGCACTCCAAGTTAGTGGTGTTGATTTATTACTACCACTTTGCTGAGCTTCTATGCATAGATACCAAAAACCTTTCCTCAATATGCAAGACTGAATCTCTGGTCTTTGATTGAGAACGAGTGTGTGGCAGTAATTTGTATAGCAAAGAGGAGACAGGAGATAGCAGTTTCCTTGCCCTTTATATTTTTCTGTATGAGAGTTCAGAGTGAGTGTCTGGGTAAATGAGAAAGGGAATCTTTAGCAGTTCCCAACATGGAAATGAATTAAAGCTGTTTGTGTAAAGAATTGGGACAATGGTGTGTGCTTGCTTCATTTTAGTTAAACAAATAAGATTATTATATTGTACTTTATTTACTTTTGATTATTAAAGCCTTTTCCTAAATTATCCAGGGAAAGCTTTTCGAAAGGGCCTAAGTGATTTAACATAAAATACTCCAGGATAACTTAACTACTTTAAAAAAAAAATCCTGTATGACTTTTATTACTTACACTACAAAAATGGTGCTTTACATTAAGGTGCTAAATGTTGTTATAGACAGTAATTTGATAATCTTATCTGGTGCTGACCTTTCATTCCTTAAAAACTGGCTGATCTAAATGTGAAGCATGGTATATACCTTCAACATCCAACAACAGTCCCATCTATATCATCTGAGAGTTTGTTACCTAAATCTTTTGAATGTTTGGGAGAGGAATTCCCATATGCCTACATGCTAACTATGACTTCACCTCAGCACCAGGGGTATCTCTTGGCAGGGAAGAAAAACTGTTACAGAAGCTTTAAAACTATGCATGTGATTAAGTGCAGATCTAATGACTATGCAAGAAATTACTTTCAGGGGCTTAAACATACTTCTTTTTGAAGGTAAAACAAACCATGAAATTAGATGATAACAAGGTTGAGATTTATATATTTAATCCCTTCCAGGCAAAGCTCTAGATGAATTACAGTCAGAAGAAAACTGTCTTAAGAGAGCCAATATAACTAGCAGAATATTAAAAAAATTTAAAAAAAAAAAAACCCAAACCCAAAACAAACCCCGAAATATGAGGGATTAAGGAGCTAGCATAAAAAAAGGGGGGCGGGGG
>NW_009594094.1:66945-70153 GCF_000690535.1 Cariama cristata | reverse complement strand
CCTCCTAAACAAGTCAGAAGCTAATGAAATTGCTTCAGAAATACAGCCTTTGGTTATGAAGATATGTCGATAAACAGTTCTATGGGCAAAAAGTAGCTACACAAAGATTTTTGTAAAGGGAAGTAAAAACAGGGAAAGTGAATAAACAGATGAAAATCCGAAGAGGGAGGTATATTCTATCTGTGGCCAAATACATCAAAGGGCAAGCTAAAAACAAGATGTTAAAATTAAAACTAGTTTTAACTTTGTTGCATTCATTCTTTTTTATTTGTGAGTTGTCTGCAAGCAGCTCCTTCAATCTTTTACCATGCAATTATTTTAAAGCAGCATTTTGATTTTTTTTTGTGTTTTAGTGAACCCAGTTTTTCTTAAACTCTTGTTTCAAATTTCTGTGATACATTTTTGATATTGTCAAGTTATTTGACTCCATGGAGAAACCTTAGCACTTGGACAAGAACACTGTAGTGGATCAGCATGTCATGAAAGAAAACGTTAGGAAATTTTGTTCAAGGGGAATAGGAGCTATCCATCGTTCAAATAAGTATTTCTTGTTGCTAGCTTAGCTTAGTTGATATTTCAGGGCCAACTTGCTGTACCTACTGCTTCTTTACAACTCCAAGTCTTCTGCTACTACTTCAATATCTTTCTTCTGGCAGTGAATCTCCACACACCATCCTAAAATGTCGTGCTTTGTACTAAGCTGTGGCATTTCCAAGCAAACAAATCTCATCACATCTGTGATGCTATAGACAGATCGCCCACAGCGTGTTATTCTTTCTTTACAGATTCTTTTCCCTTACACGATGTAAGGCATAAAACAGTTTTCCCAATATGTATTGGAAATATAGCCTTAGCATACCGGTCTTGCTCTCCAAGTTCAAGGAGACGGACAAAGTAGGATTTCAGTATTGTCACAGGCAAGGATCATAGCTAAAGTGAGGAATTAGACCTATCTAAATTTGTGTTATTCGTGCCTTTCTAAATGGTGTTTGTTTCTGCTAACAGGTTTCTCTAGTATGCTATTGCACTAGATTATGGAATGTATATAACCATCTACAGTTAAAATATCAAGTAATATTTTCAGTTCTTTATTCTACTGTTTTCTGCTAGGCTTTATAACATGGCTTAGGAACCAATAACTTGGTTATCTCAATAGTTATTGTTTCATTTAACAGTTGACAAAAGAAACATCATATCAGCCAAATCCAAGTCAAATAATTTCTGAGGCTACAATATCGTGAGAGTTTAGTACTGAACGTTGTTCTTACTGGTAATACAGAACTACTATTATTGATACCATTACTTACTGCAGAATACTCCTCATGAAAATTAAGATATTTACATTATGACTTTTGAGGGCTTGATTTCACATCTGATACAGCTGAAAAGCGTAACTTACACGATACGTGCCTGTAAAAATAATAAAGGTGATAAAAGTAATTCTGGGCTATAACGTTTTTCATATTCCTTTAATTTCAAGGAACAATAAGAGAAATATTGTTTACTTTGTTACAAAGGAAGTTCACAGGAATAATAACAAGATGAGAAATTGTTTACATTATTTGTGTATTACATGTAGATTTGTGTCGGTTGTACATTGAAGCAGGCTCAGAATTATACTTTTTTCATATTTGGTTTATCTAAACTGTTATAGCTACAATGGAGTGAAGAGCACTAAACTTTGAGTGGTATAACTGATGACGTATTTCCTTGTTAATTAGCTGTATCTGGAACAGATGACTTTTGTGAAACTGAGTACAGACAGCTGTTAGCAAGTCTGAAAGTATTCAGTTTCTAAAATGTAGCACTTCAGTAAGAGAGGTAGGGGCCAATTAAGCTGGAAAGCTTTTGCATGACAAGTCATGGTCAGATAGGTAAAACAAAATGCCTGGCACCAGCAGCTAGACATGAAAGTCTGAAAGAAAAGCCACTGTATATGATTATTCTGATTGAAGTTTGTTGCCAACCAAAGTATAGAAAAATATATTTTTGTATTAAGTGGAATTATTTTAATAATTAGGCCATTATTTACTTTTCTTTTTGGACAAGTCTGAGAAAACTGATTAGGCAAATACTGTAGATGATTGTTTAAAGTTTTTTGTTTTTTGTTTTTTGTTTTTTTTTTTTAAAAAAGTTCAAGTCTAAACTAAACAAAGAGATTGGTCTACAGTATATCGCTGTAAGTTGCATTTATTAAAGACTGCTAACACTACATTTTGTTACTATGAGATATGGAAGTAGAAGAGACAATATGTTCCATTTTGGACTGCAAGTCTGAGAGCCAGATTTGAGCTAAAAGATGCTGTTAGTTAATCCAGTTGTAAATGAGTATCTGATCTTTTGGGCTTAGGAACTCAAGGTAGAAGGATATTATGCACTCTTGCTACTCCATTCCTTCATGTACCTTTGGATTCTGTGACCAATATTTTTTTAAATAAGATCAAAGGTGTAGTGAAATGGTTGGGTAGCATGAAATTATATAAATTTCCCAAGTGTTTCCCAAAAATATTTTCTTGGGGAGGAAAAACATGTTCATTGAAATTAAAATATGTTTTCATTTTTTTCTTTGTAAGGTAGAACTCCGATTTACTACTTTAAATAAGCAGCAGTTTTTTTCCTTTTTTTTTTTTTCCTTACACTATAGAAAACTGTGAATAATTTTATTAAAATGAAAGGAGTTCATAAAATATAAACTGGAGCCATACTTTTCGATATTCTTTTCAGATACTTTACTGCAACTCTTTTTTTTTTTTTTTTTTTTTTTTTTTTTTTTTTTTTTTTTTTTTTTTTTTTTTTTTTTTTTTTTTTTTTTTTTTTTTTTTTTTTTTTTTTTTTTTTTTTTTTTTTTTTTTTTTTTTTTTTTTTTTTTTTTTTTTTTTTTTTTTTTTTTTTTTTTTTAGACTCATTTAGGTTGGAAAGGACCTTTAAGATCATCAGATCCAACATTAAACCTAGCACTGCCAAGTCCACCACTAAACTATGTCCCTAAATGCCTCATCTGCACATCTTTTAAATACCTCCACTTCCCTGGGCAGCCTGTTCCTTTCTATTTTTTGCTGAAAGACATTTGAGGTATTCTGTTCCCAATAACCTCATATAAGATGAGGCCTGGAGGAGAAAGAGTTGGAGGGAAGACAGAGTGGCCAAGCTGAAAACCAAGGCAGTGCTTATGTCTCTGGGTGTTGTGTATCGCTATCATCTGGATGCC
>NW_009594094.1:66229-66640 GCF_000690535.1 Cariama cristata | reverse complement strand
TGGCCTAACAACCCCAGCCTGTCCAGATCCCTCTGCAGAGCCTTCCTACCCTCAAGCAGATCAACACTCCTGCCCAACTTGATGTTATCTGCAAACTTACTGAGGGTACACTCGATCCTCTCATCCAGATCATTGATAAAGATATTAAAGAGAACTGACCCCAATACTGAGCCCTGGGGAACACCACTTGTGACCAGCCCCCAACTGGATTTAACTCCATTTGCCACCACGCTTTGGGCTTAGCAACCCAGCCAGTTTTTTACCCAGCGAAGAATATGCCCATCCAAGCCATAAGCAGTCAGTTTCTCCACAAGAAACAGTGGGAAATAGCATTAAAGGCTTTACTAAAGTCTACGTAGATGACATTCACAGCCTTTCCCTCATCCACTCAGCGAATCAACTTGGCATAGA
>NW_009594094.1:29566-66149 GCF_000690535.1 Cariama cristata | reverse complement strand
CCTGTATGTGTCACATGATGGCACTCAAGGTAATCTGCTCAATAACCTTCCCCAGTACCGAGGTCAAGCTGACAGGCCTGTAGTTCCCCGGATCCTCTTTCCAGCCCTTCTTGTGGATGGACCTCACATTTGCTACACTCCAGTCAACTGAGACTTCCCTGGTTAGCCAGGACTGCTGATAAATGATTGAAAGTGAGTTGGCAAGCAGTTCTGCCAGCTCCTTCAGTAGCCTTGGGTGGATCCCATCCAGCCCCATAGACTTGAGTGTGTCTAAGTGGTATAGCAGGTTGCAAACCATTTCCCCTTTGATTATGGGGGCTTCATTCCGCTCCCCATTCCTGTCTTCCAGCTCAGGGGCCTGGGTACCTGGAGAACTACTAAAGACTGGGGTAAAGAAGGCATTAAGTAGCTCAACCTTTTCCTCATCCTTTTCACTATGTTTCCCTCTGCATCCAAAAAAGGATGGTGATTCTCCTTAGCCCTCCTTTTGTTACTAATGTATTTATAGTAATATTTTTTTTGTCTTTTAATATAGTAGCCAGATTAACTTCTAGCTGGGTTTTGGCCCTTCTGATTTTCTCCCTGCATAGCCTCAGGACATCTTTGTTGTCCTTCTGAGGTGCCTGCCCCTCCTTCCAAAGGTCATAAACTCTCCTTTTTTTCCTGAGTTCCAGTCAAAGCTCCATGTTCAGCCAGGCTGGTCTTCTTCCCTGCCAGCTCATCTTTTGGCATGTGGGGACAGCCTGCTCCTGTGCCTTTAAGATTTCCTTCTTGAAGAATGTCCAGCCTTCCTGGACCTCTTTCCCCTTCAGGGCTGCCTCCCAAGGGCCTCTGTCAACCAGACTCATGAACAGACCAAAGTCTGCCCTCTGGAAGTCCAAGGTAGCAGTTCTGCTGACCTCCTTCCTTACTTCTCCAAGATAGAGAACTCTGTCATTTTGTGATCGCTATGCCCAAGATGGCCTCCAACCGTCACATCACCCACAAGTCCGTCTCTGTTCACAAGCAGCAGATCCAGTGGGGCACCTTCCCTAGTTGGCTCCCTCACCAGCCAACAAGTTCTCTTCCACCCACTCCAGGAACCTTCTAGATTGTTTCCTCACTGCTGTGTTGAATTTCCAGCACGCATCTGGTAGGTTGAAGTCCCCTATGAGAACAAGGGCCAGTGATTGTGAGATTTTTCCCAGCTGCTTATAGAACATTTCATCTACCTCTTCATCCTGGTTGAGTGGTCTATAGCAAACTCCCACCATGATATCTACCTTGTTGGCCTTCCCCCAATTCTTACCCATAAACGCTCAACCCTATCAGCACCAGCATTAAGCTCTAGAGAGACAAAACACTCTCTAACATAGAGGGCCAACCCACCGCCTTTCCTTCCCTGCCTATCACTTCTGTAGAGTCTATAGCCATCTATTGCAGCACTCCAGTTGTGTGAAACTGTGCCATCATGTTTCTGTGATGGCAACTATGTCATGGTTTTCCTGCTGCACAATGACTTCCAGCTCCTCCTGTTTGTTGCCCATGCTGCATGCATACATTTTGGGGCAGGGAGGGGAAAATCCATCTAACCTGAAACAGATCATTTTGCTTGTATGGAATCTTGTGTAGATTTGATTAACACTACACTGTCAAGTCTTTAGGGTCAGGGCAGATTGTATTAGAAGCATGACAAGCAGTTAATGAATTTGCATTGACTAATCCATAGAAAGCTAAAGATTTTTCTGTCAGGATTAATGTCCAAAAAGAGTAGGACACACTGTTTAATACATTATCTTACACTGAATCATACTGTTATTGGACATAAGATTAAGGAACTATGTTATTTTGTCTCCTTCCATAGATATACAACTGTTTTTTGCTATGACACTGATGTATAGTCATTGCATTGAGAATTCATTTAACCATCAGTAATGTCCTGTTGTAATTCCTCTGCATATGGTATGTGTACTTGCAGTAACTGGGTAAGTACTGAGTCTTGCAAACGTTCACTGTATAATAGTTCCTGCTGTGTAGCCATTCAGAATGCAGCATGGAGTCAGAGGCGCGTGTGCCAAATTTTGATCTATGCCTTCATTTCGAACTGAACTGTCAGAGGACCTGGTGATGAAACATATTTTAAGCTTTAGATTCTGTCTAGATATATTGTGATCAAAAGAGTTGCTGTTTCTTAAAAATCTAGTAGCCTAAGTAAAATGAATACTCAGTGATCATGTAATATTTCAGGAAGCAGAATTTGGTGAAAAGAATTGCTGGAATATTTTTTCCAGCGAAATTAGGCATGCTAGTCTTTTCAAACTGGTAAGAAGAGATAGTGTAAGCCCTCGATTCTGAAGAGTAAGGGATTAAGAAAGATATCTTACCAAGTTTTGAATAAAATTTCAGAGAGTATGCAAAATAAGCAACTGAAGAAGTGTAGCATCCTTCTCATAAGGTGTGTCCATTTAAATGTTGATAAAGAAATTACAGTTCACAACAACAGCAATAAATGCATGAAGGGAGTACATGATGGGAGAAACAGGGCAAAATATTCTTTGAACAGTTTTTTCTTTATTTTTAAAAGGTGCTTGTTTTGTTTAGGACTAAACCACATAAATGGTTGACAAACTGAGGTACTCATCAGATCTAACACTGTACCTTTAAATAGTACAGTTTGTGCTAGTTATGTTTCTAAGAGGACAGTGAAAAAAAAAATCATGAATTTGCATTGAAGACTTTTTTTTAAAAAAGTCATGCAAATTTTTAGTTGACATCTTCGGTGGATCCAGTTGTGTGTGTCATATATAGGAATGTCTATATAAACAAAGCAAAATTCCAAAACAATGAAACAAAGTGATTACTGCGTTCAAAGTGTGTTCAAATTAAGGCAAGATACATTCTTAGCAAGGAAGCAGGTGATTTGGCTGTTTTTTTGGTTAAATTTAGAAGGTAATAGCTTGATCAATCTATAAGAATATTTCTTAGGAAAACATGAATTATATAGATTACAAGATACCTTAATATTCAGAATCAAGGCTTTGGGTTTATGATAGTTAAATGAAAAAGGTAGTTCAGTTCTCAGTAATGGTCAAAAAGAATATTAGGATGTACTAGGAAAGATTAGAAAGCAAACTGGGAAATTATAATGCTGCTGTACAAATCCAAGGTATGCCTGCATTTTTAGCACTGTGCACAGCATTGATTTTTCCAATTTAAAAAAGATGATTAAGAATTAGAGAAACTTCAGGAAAAAAACCCACAATCAACATGGATGATGTAAGGGATGGAACATTTTCCATGTGAGCTAAAAACTAAAGTGAGTAGGAAATTTCAGTCTGGAATGAAAGAAATGAAAAGGTGTGCAGAGAGAAGAATATGAAAAAAGCTTGTCAAATTGTTCCAGACATAGAAAGATGAGTAATTATTCACTCTCTCTTCCAATACGAAATCAAAGTTGCATCAAGTGAAAGTAATGGGTGTAAACAAAAATTGTTTTTATTCACAAAGCAAACAAGCTGTGGAACTTTGCCACAGGCCACTGTGACTACTTAAACTACATATGGCTTTTAGAAACTACCTGATAGCAAGAAAGGAAAGTTCTTCAAATGCTGTGAAGTCCAAAGATGATGCCTCTAGCTCGGGGATTTGTTGGAGGTTGGATGAATATGATGGAAAGATGTTTGTGCTTTGTGTTATTTTGTGAGAACTGATAGTAGGTGGGAGTTACTTGACTGTGAGTCCAGTTCTCTGTCCCTCTGACATCTATCAGAGTAGGTTCAGATCCTATGAAAGAATAGTTGTAATTAAGTTGTTTTGTTTTCTCCTTTTAGGAGATAGCTACATCTTTTAGTTCAACTAGTTAAGTTGCTCTTTGGGAAATGTTTTGTTGTCTGAGGCCAGAGTCTAGTTTACTGCATACATGAAGTCATTACATAGGAAACGTCTGGCAGCACCTAAAAATACTTCGGTAGGCTCAGTGCTGCTTAGAAGTATCCAGAAGAATAATATGATAGCATAAAGGCTAAAAATTAGTTCATGAATAATATTGGCCTATAAGATAAGAGCAATGAAAGGTTGTAAATTAATATTTAAGGCACGTCCTTCAAAAGTGGAGAATGCTAAATGTGATATACCTTGCTAGTAAAGCTGTTGGCTTTGTGGATTACATTCATCATTATCACTTATTACAGCAATTTCAAGATGACTGCCACAGGCTGACACCAACCATTTGGTTTCCGAGGTGAATATGATCATATACTTCTCATAAATAGTACTCATCCATGTCTTCAGCCTTCTTATTTTTGATCAACACTCTGCTGTAAATACCAGTTGCCTACTTCCATACCACACGGTATGTCACAGTACATATAAGTATTATAGTTAAGTGCTTTCACAGCTGCTGCAGCTTTTTTATCTGTATACAGATCCCTGTAACTTAGATAAATCAAATGGTAACTATCTCTTCAGAGAGAACTCACCACTCCCATCACTCAAGAGCCTTCTGTGTGTTATTATATCTGTGTGTTCCTCAATTTCCCATTCGAAGCCATGCAATTAATCCATGCAAATGTGACTCTCTTTATACCCTCTAAATGTTAAAGAGTTGGGGTTTTTGTTTCTCCCAATTGTGTGCATACTTTGTGAAATCATTGTTTCCACACCTCTTTCTTCCTCTCTTTTGCCTTTGACTTTTTGAGTTTGGTGGGTTTGATATTCAATTAAAGTAATATCGTTTGTAAATCTGAAATCTCAGCTATTACAGCGTACTGGTTTAAAACTTATTTAAAATAATTTTACAGATCAATGTTTGGGGGTAATGCAAGGAGAATGAACTTTGACTATGGAATTTAGAAGAGCTATTATTTAGTTTCATGGGATATTCAGAAATCTTGGGTATTCTTCCTTTGCCAGGATGCCCTTCCTAAGATTCTGTAGCTATTTCTTTGACAAGAATAGAAAAATTTGTGTAAGAAGTGTTGTGCTGCGTCAGAACACTACAGATAACGTTGCTATTTGCATTCTTTTAAGACATATATAAAATTGAGGCAAATGAGGTAATGATAATGGTGCCCCATTAAACTTCTGGGAGCTGTAAGGCAAACTCAGAAGTGTAGTGGTGGCAACAGTTTTAAGTGCTTTATTAAGGAAGTGATGCACTACTTAGCATTGCCGTCAGATTGAGAAAGATTTCTTCGTTTAACCCATTAAATACTCAATTTTAAAAATAAATCTCTGTAGTGGCTAACTATCTTTTGAACATATTTGATTTCCAGCTATATAAGAGCTGTGGTTGGTGAATAATCACTTAAGTGGGAGATGATATCCATACTTTGGTCTAGTGTGGTACAGCATCCTGCATACTGGGACACAGGGAGAATGAATTCAGGAGCATTATACTATTATGGCCTGTTGTGTGCCACACAGTGGTACTAGTGATGAAGGCTGTAGTTCCCATGACCTCGCCTGTCCCCTCCATACCTGCCCTGTTAAATGCTCTCTTTAGTTTAAAACATGTTTACTCTGTGTCAGTCAATGTCTGTAATATGGTGCAGACATTTTAAGTTCTTAATAGATCTAATTTAAATAAGGCAGAGCAATGCAATTCTATGCAAAACTGCTCTTGTTCTCTAGTTCCAGTCACTGCAATCACTTGTTAGCCGGCCCATCGGTATGAGCCTTGGTAAACTGTAGCAATGAAGAATGCAATCAGCTGGGCTTCAGTAAATAAAAAGCCCCACATTATCATGTCTTACGGCTTTGCAGGTTGCTTTGTCATTAGGAAAAAATATCTTTACTAGGAAGATAGTGTAGCGCTTGAACATGACCAACAGAGCCTGAAGGATCTGCTTGAAGGCTTTTAGCAATTGCCTAGACAAAGCTACAGCTGACCTGATCTACTACCTGCAATAGTCTGCTTTGCAAAGAGGCATGGGTAGTTCTTATTATGGATGCAGTGGGGTTCATCAACACAAAAATATTGGAAATTTCCCTAAAACCTTTCATTACTGTTCTGCCTTACTAGTTGCACACTGCAGCAGGTTAGTGCTGTAGAGGTTCAGGTCAGTTGTACAATAGAGAAAACCACAAACTTGTCATAACATTTCATGAGTTACAAAATGGTTCACTACTGCAGAGTTACTCTGTGTTACAGAGTTCTCATGAAATCGTGTGCTTGCATAGTAGCCTTCTGGTTTTTTTTGCAAAAGTGTGCATTTGGCAACAAGGACAATGTGATGAGAAGAGGCATGCAGGAAAAAGTTACGGGGCCCTTTAAAAGATAGTGGACTTTTCTTTCTGTTTTCAAGCATCTACCAAATAAATATTCTCATCCTGTTAAAGAATAATGGATACTGTCTTGGTCAATATAATACTGATCTCTTAAAACTTTTGCATTATGGGTGTCTGTGCACTTGTGGAAGTGCATGCACACACACACTGCATGTGTTAAATCTACTGGAACATTTTCTGGAGAGTTTCCCACCGGAGGAAAAGCATTAGAGTACCATTGAATGTGGTCTGGATAAGCTCCAGAGATCTAAAATCAGTCTCTAGGTCACTCTTCAGGAGCAGCTGAATACTGTCAGAGTAGAATTGATTTAAGACTGTCTTAAGGTCAGAGGCAGACAATTCTCTAGGCATTTTGAACCATTCAAGCACATTAACAAGCAACAGTTCAGGCACTAAGAACTCCTGTCTTTCCTGTTTCCTGGGGTTGTATTTAGCTAATGAGTCTCCACGCTTGCAGCCAAGTGGTGCTGATGAAGCAAGTATCTGGCTGTTTACATTTTTAAGACTGGCTTTAAAGTTATGTAAGGACTTTAGGGTAGGCACTACTGTTTATGTTTGCATGGTCCATGATTACTGTCTCCCAACACAATTATTTTGCAAATGAAAGAATCCTCCATTTACACATTACAGAATCTTTGCAAAGCAACCTCTGTAATACTGTGACTAAGGATCTAAGGATCCAGGGGGAAAAAAAAAAAAAAAAAGAGAGAATTATATCTTCATGGCATAACAGTAAAGCTACTGAGGATCAAATTCAAGAAATTTGTTTGACACAAATGGGAATGATGAAGGAATAATTTATTTTTTTTTTTTAAATTATGGATTACCAGACTGTTTTCATAAATCAGTGAAGCTCTTATTTTGCAACTAAATAGCATCATTGTCAGTACTAGTTCATTAACATCATCATTATGAGCTAATTTCTGTTGGCTCAAACTCCGCTTAGTCAGAAGAATTTAAGAAAAAAAAAGTCTTGATTTTTTTGTATTTCACTTTGCTTCTAAGGAGTTTTATTTCTAATACTTATATAATGACTTACTAAGGACCTTTGAATAAATTCTCACTGCCTCTCACTTTGTGTACTGTTTCATCATATAACTATAAAAAAAGATTAAATTTTCTTTTAGGCTCAGTTTTTTAAACTCCAGTTGACTTCAGGGGAAGTTTGTAGGGTTATGTACAGAATTAATGCAAACCAAGAAAAAAGTGAAAAGACTTATTTGCTAGTGAAGGTCTACATTACTGATGCGTATGTGAATTTATACTTTTACATACAAACATCGTGAACTTGTAACTCATATTGGTTGTTCTGGTACTGTCTGAATAGTGATTCAAAAGGGGAATGCATTTCTTCCGGTCCTTCGAGGAAGTTTGCTGCTGTTCTTCATCAGTTCACACAAACTGCCAAAGTCAATGTCTACCTTGCCCTCCTTACGTCTAATGCATTTTCTCTATAAACTCTGGGGATTACACCAAGCTTTTATAACTCGCAGCATGGCATAGCAAAGGAGCAAGGCAAAGGGAGAAAAAGAGATATTAAAGCTTCTTACTAGGACACCAAGATCATCGCTCATCATCAGAGCTGTCCTTGTGAAACTGTGATCCTTCTAGTGGCCCTTGGAAAGTCATACTTTGTCACTAAATGAAAAAACAACAATTATGCTCTGATGGATCTTCAGGATTACAGTATTTCTTATTCTCAATTTTTACAGTTTCAAATAAATGCCTCCCCTGCTTCCTGCTGTCTTATTGCTGCTGAAAAGTACATTCGCATGAGTGGAGAAGTCCTTATGAATGCTCACAGATTTGCTAGACTATCTGTGTCATGTCTTTTTCTACTATCATGAGAAGTCAATATTTCATTTACATCTGTTTTCTCTGAAACTCCAACCTGTTTCATGCTCTCCATTTTCTGAATTTTAGAATCAGGGTGGGTTTTTCCAGCTTGCTTATTTACCTTTGAACAAACTCTTTTGTCTTGTCTTGCTGATTTTTCCTTTTAAAGTTTCAGTACTGTTTATAAGTCACAATTGATGCTTCTGCTTTTGTTTCATGACTAAAACCTTCTTGGAAAAAGTAACATATCTCTATGATACTCTCCTCATAGAGATCAATTGTTACAGCTCCTGCTACGCACCCACGATTTTGTATTCTTTAGCCCATCCTATTCCTTTGATGTTTCTCTACCTAGAATTTACAGACTACTTAAGATAAAATCTGTCAAGAGGTAGACTTTTGAATACCTTAGGTTTAGTTTTCAGGTCCTGCATATATTTTTGAGGGATTAGACTAAAATCATAAATGGGTATAGGCTGTGTGTTATAGCTATTTATTAATCCTTAGGTGTCTCATTCCTAGACTGCATTGAAAGCCTTAAGTGAGATCTCTAAATTCTATATTGAATGCATGAGAAATGTTAGGAATCTTATCGTGGCACCTATAGCAGATACCCCAGTGAGTGGGAACACAAGGATATAAGAAACTCAGAAGAGAGGAGTGCCTGACTTGCATGGAGATATACATCTCCATAAGTAACATGCATACCTTCATAAATATACACATCCCTCCATAAGGAATGTAGAGTCTTAAATCCTTTCTGAGTTGTAGAGGAAGAGAATGCCTTTAAAATTATATACATCTCAAACTGCGAGATATAGTTTCAAACCCGCTTTTTCCATCTCCACAGAATTTACTGGTTCCTTACCAGAATCTCCCAGTCCTTAGTCCTGCATAGGATTTTTTAACCTGTAGGTACCCTCCTGGCCTTAAGGATGCACCACCCGTTTTGCATAAAAGAATTACAAATTCATTGGCGGACTCAGTGAACATGATCCCTCAGCCCTGAGGCTTAATGTCACATGTGGCAGAAGGTGTAAGGTTTCAGTTCTAGCCTCTTTGCAGGGACTATCCTGTGCAGTGGGCAGATGAAGTTTTTCTTTGATCATTATAAAAAGTATTCAGTTGTGAAAACCTAAAACAAAACCATGGATGGAAGCCTTGATGGTTCTCTTCTAATTAATTTATGAAAATATTTAATTCCACAAACCAAAGAAATTGTGGTATAACCTATGACTGTAAAAATGCAGGGTTTTTTTTCCCTCAAGGAGATTCTTTTGTAGGTGTGATCTACAGAGCAATCTAGCAATCAGATTTTGTGTCTTAAATATTCCATGGGTTCAGATGAATTGGCTGTAGCTGCAGCCATGGTAGTTTGCAGTTATTCTGTGTGCATTTATAAAACCATAGTATATTAAAAACTATATACTTACACCATATTTGAAGCTTTGTCCTGTTTTTTTAAATTGTTTTTTAATGACCTCTGTTAACATCTCGTGATAGACATTTAAACAAGGATCAAAAAATACATAATGACATAGAATTAGGATTGCTGTGAGAGCAGGGCAGGGTTTTAAAATAGCAATGCTTATTCAGAATGAGTTTTGAGGACCATGCAGAACTGATGGCAGGACAGGAAAGATCGGTGGGATTTGCAAGTCTGAAGTGCTGCAGTAATGTGACAGGAAAGAAGCACAAGTTAATATGAACTCTACCAATTTCCATCAAGCAGGTGGTAGTTTTTCTCTTTTGGTATTGTAGCAACCTTTTACAAGTCTGGATTTGATGGTGAAGATTTCCTTTCATTCACTAGTTTTACACCAGTACAATCAGATTGGTTTCAACGGAGTATCTCCTGATTTACATTACTAAAGACAGAAGACTCATTCTTACACAAAATAAATTTCACACACTATTTTTCACTTTCCTGTTATTACTGTTTATTCCATGTGGTATCTTGTCTTTTTGTGTAATTTTTAAATTTCTCCTTCCTTTGTCCTTACACACATATTTATCAATAAATATCTCTCATTTGTTCAGAGACACTGGGAAAATAGCTAGAAGACTTCTATTTGTAAAAGACCTTTGTTTCCCTGTTCCACAAAGAGTTAAAAGCACAAGCAAAGAATGAGTAAGAATAAAATGTTAAGAAAGATACACAGCTGGATCTCTATGATGGTCTCTCAATATTTCCAAGGTAATGGAGCTGTTAGATGCACATCAGATCATGCTTCTTTATGAACAGTCAGTACAGTCTGTCTGATGTCATGAGAGTCTGCATTGAGAGTTCTTTTAATACAGATTTTTTTAAAAGTCTGCATTGTTACTTAGATTTCTATTTCTATTCTTGCCTAGTAAGCAGCATCTGTTTTCCCCTTGTATTGCAGATCCCTTTTGCTTACTTTATTGACTTCGTGCCTTTATCAGAATCAGCACAGCTTTTAATGTAACTAGTAAGCCTGTCATTAGGGACTTGATGGAAGCCTTCCTCAAATTGTAAATAAATTATACTTTATGTAAAGCCATTATCATCTTTCTCTAGGGCTTTCAATGGCTCCAAGCTTTTGTGGTATAGACCATATCCCTTTAGGCAAGATATCCCTTCAGGATATTTCCCTTCAGGCATGATATGCTGGTTGTAGTCATTACAATATTACTTTGATTATTCTCTAAATTACCCCTCATTACTGTACATTTACTTTGCTTTTCTCATTACAGATGTAAACATTGTGTGCATGTTGTGTTTTCAGTCATCCTTCCATTCAACTCTTTAATGCACAGCTTCTCTCAGTGATTCTTGATGGATTTGAAAAAAAAAAAAAAAAAAAAAGAAGTGCCATGTTTCTAGCCATGTATTTTAAGTATAAAAATACAGGGAAATCACAATGTGGTTTGTTATTTAATCTAGTGTGCTTAAGTAAATAATTAGCCACAGTAGCATATTAAATGGTATCTTCATGGCTCTGCTGGGAAGTATTATGAAAGAAGTTTGCTCTGCATCTTGATTGTCACCTGACCTAGGCTCTGTCAAAGCTATAATAAGAGAAATGAATTCTAGAGGTGCAGGACTTTTGCTGAGAATTTCCTGTCAATATCCCCTGACATTTCTGTTTAGGGACTCAAGTGTTGCAGCTGACCTCAGCTGTCATGATGGAACACAAGGGGAGAAGTAAGTTACTTAATTACAGTCATTCAAAACCTTGCCAATGCTTAACAAGTTCACTGTTATGATTCCCATTGGGTTACATAATTTCATGGACATGAACACTCTTGTCCGTTACATCACAACCTATGACAGCACATGAGGATTTATTATGGAGAGTAAAGTTTGTACGACAGCATCTTAAGATGACATATTCAGAAAGTTCTTATGATCTTAATGACTTCATTTTTAGTTCTTTCTAATGTAAGAGTTATGCCCCTAGTACACACAAGTAACAGATATCTTTTTTGTCCATACCAGTCTGTAATTTCTCCACTGTTTTTAAAAGAACCCTTGAAGATTCACAGAAATTTGAGTCTCCTTTTAAAAAGCTCTTCTTTCTTCAATGCCTGTAACGATCCAAAGACCATTTATGAGTGTCAAGTGTTCCTCTCGTCATGACTTTTCAGGAGCTTATACGTTAATCTTCATTTCCAGAAATCTTTCCACTCATTGTCCACATATAATGTAACTTACTTGTATTCTGTTTCCACAGAAGACATTACCGTTGTATTTGAATTTCTGCTCCAAAGAACTCATGGAAAAAGGTTCTCTGGTATGTTTCCTCTTCCTTTGGAGGCCTTCGGGTTTTATAAAATTCACTGGAACTACCATTTTTCTGTGAAGCAGAATTAATAACATAGTTGCTCCTGTATACTTTTTTTTCCCAATGCTTAACAGTGTTGAAATTTCTTAGGAGCATTAGCCATACTTTCAGGAAGAAACCTGGCACCATGTGGAATTTCAACATTATTGTTCTAATGCTGACTGAGTCTCACTTTGGATGTCAGACCACACAGTTCATAACACTTTAATAACAACAGCTAAATATTGAGTTATATCTTTCCTTATTGTTGCATGGACAGTGAGTAAGCAGCAGTGGTGGTACTGAAAACAGAGTCGAAATTAATCCATGAGATAGTACCACAGTTCTCCTTGAATCATTTCAGTAGCTGATGGAGTTTCTCCTCTAAGCAAAACTGGAATATATGAAGGATGAAGATATACTTTGATCATCATCAGAGATTTCTATGTGTTATCCCTTTCTTTTTTGTTTGTTAGTTTATATTACCTTTATGTGGCTACATCCAGGATATTGACAGGCTAAATTATGTCATACTAATAACGTCAGAATAGATCAGGTATGACTTTTCCACCCTCTTTCAGTGAAGCAACAAATCTTTCCTTTTGAACCTTAAGGTATATTCTGCCAGGACAAAGGAAATGTTTGCTTTAGTCCTTATGATTCTTAAAGGCCAATTTTTGCATTGTTTGAAGTGGCTACATGTAGCATCTTGCTACCTTTTATTAGACACTGTGTAGTTAGTGTGTCATTTAGGTTGAATATCAAGTTGAAGAGAGCCTTCAGTCTCTGTTTGCCTGGTGCTATCACCACAATCTTGAGGAAATTTTGTTTGCCACATGGACACATACTTGATAAGAAAATAAGGTCACTTACCTTACCATAAATTGGTTCCTTGGCATGTTGCAGTACTTACAGCTCTTCAGTTCTCCCTCATTGTGAGTCTTTGGGAGTTGCGGTAGCAAGCAGCTCTGAATTGAGGTAGAACTGTGAAAAAGAAAAGAATAGTAAAGTAAAGGCTCTTGATACCTTCCTGTGGAACCTAATAGGTTTAAGCAAATGTTTAGCTCTGAAGAACACTATTAGTTTTAAAACCAGCCTTTCTCTTAATCAGGAGTTTTATTCTTTGAGTCACAATTTTCATGGAATTTGCAAGAACACTTGTGGGGCTTGTCAAACTTAATTTATGGGGAAAAAAAGTTCAAATGTTGCTCTTGGGGGACTGAGGTCTTTCTCACAAGAGAAACTCGCCCAGTGGGATGTGCTTAATGATTACAACATCTCAAAGAGCCTGAAATGGTGTTATAAGATAAGCAGGGTTTTTTCTTTATTCCATAGAAACCCTGATAAGCTATGGCCTTTTCTCCTAGTTTTTTTAACTAGCCATCCGTCTATCTCTTGGTAGTCCTGAGCATAATTTAATTTCAGATCCTGAAGGTTTTTGAATCTGTGGCAGTGCTTCAGGATCAACGTGGTCTTGCTGCAGGTAGAATATGCTTGGTCCCAGCTTCAGCTTGACAAACGTGAATTATTGTGCTAGTAATTTTAGACTACTTCTTTGTCTTGTTAGTCTGCTCTTTTTTGCAAGCCTTCTAAAAGGTTATTCTACCATTAAAAAAAAGTTGTAAGTTACTTTAAAAAAACCCAAAACTCTTTGTTGCTAAAATTTATTTGCTTTCATTATAGAGGACTCTGCTAAAAGCTATTATTAAATATTTACACACACATATATATTTATTCATGTGTGTATAAAGAAAATAATTTTTTAGAGAACTTGTGCTGTGACTTCAAGGTACAAACTGACATGTTTTAAACAGAAGTCTGGATTTGGGGTTTCTGAAACAATAAGATACTCAGAATTATTTTTTAAGAGTATTTAAACCTCCAAAGTCAGTTCAAGATTTTAAAGAAAACCTATGCTAATATCCTTAAATTCTGCCCTCAAAATAAAGCACTTTTGCTTTACACTGAACAACTAATTCTAGATTTAGGCATCAGAGGTCTGAGATTTTAGTCTCCGTGACCTTTGCTTTCGGTAAGATAGGATGTCACCCTTAAAGTATCAGTTGTGACTTTGAAGGAATTATCTACTACAGATTTTTTATTATTAATATTTTTTTAATAATAGCACTGCTTGAACAAGAACTTTGTATAGGTATATGTAAAGCATCATGCTAAGAGCCACATTGTTCACAAGTTTCTTCTCCAATATACGTTCTTTAAAGCTTCCTTTGTTTTTTAGTTTCTGTTTGATCTAGGATGGGATAGTTTAGTAATAATTGCAGCCTTCATTTATACACAAATGTCAGGAAAGATATTTCTTTTCTCACTAATTCTTCTCGTTGATGAGGGCACCATTTGAATTAAAATTAAAATATTGTCTCCTGATAGAGACAGTAGTTGTCATCACTGATGATTATGAACTACCCAGAAGAGTTCCTGCCTAACAATCAGGAAATGACTCAATTTTGATGTTATCTATGCTTGTTAGAAACCTGAAAGAAATGCCTCTTCTTTATTGTCTTTCAAGATCCATGTGGTATAACAAATACAAATTTCTGTCTCCTAGGAGCTAATGCTTAATGGGAAAATATCACTAATTTTTAGAAAATCAGCTGTGTTTTTTCAGCTGTTGGAATTTTAGTTTGTTTGCCTTCTTTATTTTGTTGGTTTTTTTGTTGGTGTTTTTTTTCTTTTCTTTTTAGAATGGTCTGCCATAGTGTCAGCTTTAATTTGCATGTAGAAGTAGATAATTTTACTTCATTATTTTTTGGCTAACTTGAAGTGGGGTTTCAATCATCATATAAAATGAGAGAGCTCTTAGTCACGTTTCAGAATTAATATATAGAATCCTGTCTTTCCTCAATGTTCTTTCTCATGTGTGTATGTACTGTCAGATTAGAAAGTAATTCAGGATTAGTGAAACACGGTCAGGTTGATTAACAACCAACAATTAAATCATTCCCCAGTGAAAGATCTTAATACTTTTTAATTCTTGCTATTGGGTTGTATAGATCTATTGCGTACTACACAGGTTCCCACCAGGGACATAGGGAATAGTGGTAGCTGTTCTTTGTCAAACTCCAGCAGAGCATGCTGGAACACCATGGACGGTAAACGTCTATGATTCTATTCAGAGAATCTTTTATGCAAAGCATTTCTGTAAAATATAGCAAAATAGTAATATATGATTATCTATATCAATAGAAATTTCATGCTACAATGGTAAATTTGTACTGGAATAACAAATTTTTACTTTGCCTGAAAGCAAACTGCACAGGCTTATTGATGTGTATGTGCTTTACCCAATTATGTAAAATAATAAGTGTTAATGTGAACCTTTTGTACAACATAACTAATCAATGTGAGACTGCAATTGTCAACTAGTTTAGAGAAACACACATCATAAAACCTAATGCTGGAAGAATTCAAGTAAGGACTGCACATATGACTGCTTATGATATGTCACTAATAAATTATTTAGAGCACAGAATGAGAACTTCAGGAGTAATTCTAAGATTCTGTATATTTCCTGTCTAAGACTTGCTCTCACTGCAAATGTTACTGGGAATTCACTCTTAAAATGTTGTCTTTTCCTATATAAGGTTGTGTGAGTGAGCAACTGTTTAAAATTTTCACTGCCTGTTGAACAAAACCAGAATCAAGCACTGAAATATTTACATGTATTCTATATTTTCTACCTTGTGCAGTTCCAGTTCAAAGCCTGCTAGATTTGAGACAGCAATAAAAGTCGTCTGTCATGTGCGGCATTGGCCTGCATTGTGGCAGCACTGCAAACTTTCCCTGTCTGATCTATCAACCTCTGGAGGGCATGATGCTCAGCAGCTGATAAAGTGCTCTATGCTGAAACCAAAATTATGGGCTCTAATGAACCTCAGAAATGCTGCTGTCTTTGAAATGTGACTCCCTGTCCAGTGAGAAGTGTACTGTTTTCGCAATATTGAACAGCCACTGGATGATAATGACCTTCAATAGCCACAGCTTGGGGCTAGATTTGAGTTTGATACTAAGAGGTGAAAAGCTTTCAAACTCAGTACCAGTCCCTTGAGCTATTTAGTCCTTCCAATGACTTATGTCTTGGTAAACATAAATCCCCTTTGTCCTCATCATGCTTGTTACTCTGCAGCAGGTTTTGTACAGGCTTTGTATCCTATCTCTATGGTAGATTTTCTGTAGATTTGAACTCTATTCTATGCTTATTCACATAATCTGGGGAAAAAAAAAAAGTGCTTTTGGAAAGAGGTTTTGTTTCAAAGTCCACCAACATCAATTAACTCTGGCTTTGCTGGGTTTTGAGGCTTCAGTGGAAAGAATTTTGGCACCTGTGTATTTCTTCGTTCTTTTCCTCAGTGCAATCCACAGCTCAAGCTCAGTGTTGCAGTGCATATTTCTCAGAAATCTAACTGGTTAAAGTCAACTCAACTCTGTTGCCAATGTTGTGTGTAAAAGTATATCTTTAAAGCAATATGCGCATGAGTGAAATAAAGATAATGTCTCAGTTTTACTAGCAACTCAGATTTTCTCTTTAACATAGATAAAACATTCTGCCCAGGATTCTTCTTTCCCTCTTGTAACTTCTGTCTTCCTCTTGATTGAGTAGGTCAGTAATGTAAACTGATAAACTGCTGAGAAACATGATGTGGACATGAAGACTTTCATCAAGCTCATCAGTTTAGAATGGCCTCAGGTGAAAAGCATGTATACCTACACACGTATACATGTTTACTTTATATCAACTCTTTGTTTAACATTTTCATGGTAGCTATAAAATAGTAAGGTACATACTGTGCCCCTGTATTTTGGGGGACACTATGTATTCACACTAAAAGCTACAGCCCTAAGGTATCTTTAAAGTAATATTTGTATTGAATATATCCTTTCCTTACCCAGAGTAGCACCCACATGTGTACGCTGGCAAGTATAGAATAGATTTTCCCTTCGAACATTTCCTTTGCTTTTTTTTTTTAAGCCACTGGGTGATTATTACTGTATTTAGACCACACTTTATCTCTGCACATTTACTCACTTAAAATAGTGTCGTCTTACAAAGAGATTAATTCAAATCCGTTCAAACATAGCTTGGCTTGGAGTACATATTTACATTGTACTTGATTGTAAAGGCCGTAATAGATTGCAAGCACTATCAAACTAAGAATATAAATCAAAAAACCTTGTGTGCCTTTGTTGTTGTACTTTAATTCTGTTAATCGCCCTAGGTAAAGATTAGCTGCTGTTGTCAATTTAATTCAGCTTCAAACAAAGCAACAAGGTCACTTTTTTTTTCCTTTTTTTTTTAAGCAAACAGGATTGAGTTGTCATGTAGTTCTAATAGGCAGCACAGGGAATCATTAGTCCACCTCAGCTCCCTGACTGATGGGCATTTCACTTCAGTCATCTGACTGAGCACTACTGGCCCAGTACTATTGACACCGTGTCAGAGCTGAGAGAAGATGCCTTAATCGGCTCAGACACTCTCTGCATTGATTTGACAAGTTGCTGTAATGACCTTCTTGTTTTTCTGAAGAATTACTGTTTACACAGGGAGGTGCTGCTGATCGCATGTGCTGCATTGTCATGGAAACTATTATTGTTGCACCTTGATCCCATTAATTCTGTGGTATATGACACTGGTATGAGACACTGAATATTTCAATGAAGTGCATTCCACCTCAATAATATTCATTGCTGACCATTCATTAGGCTTAAAAAATTTGCAGCTAGTTTTACGTGGTTTGGCCAACAGGAATTAAAGGGCTGTGGCTGCATAGGGCACTTTCCTGCCTTGTTTGGGTATTTTATGAGGCCCAGGTAGCTTCTTTACTTTGAAGGAAGAAAGCGCCACTGTTTATTTTGTTTGCTTTTCTTTTCTAATTTTTACTCTTTGACTTAGGTAGCTTGCCAGTAATTTAGGGTGCTTCTGGTAGAAGAAATAAATAAGAAAATCAAGATGGGGAAGAAAAAAACCCTCATACTTGAGACATGTATATCCATCAAGGAAAAACAGTATTTTGGGGAGGAGAGGGTTATGTGATGTATGGAACTTTTTCTGAATCATGTTGAAAGTGTATCAGCCTATAGCTAGTATTTTTTTCCCTATTTCATTGTAGCTTTAAGATAATGGCAAGTGTAAGACATATCTCACACCTTATGACTCTAAATTCTCAGTTGTTCAGTGCAAGCATATTTTTCTCAACCATTTCCTTCTTGCATTTAGTATATGAGTGTGTGATCTTTACTATCTCTAGAAATTAATTTCCTAGTACACCACATTTGGGAACAGGCTGAAATAAGCATGGTTCCACCAGTGATTTAGGCAAAAAAGAGCGAAAAAGAGCCACTGGTATGAAGCAAATAATTATAAAAGGTTAGTCTGTAAGACATGATAGCTGATTTCTTGGAAAAAGTAGTATAGCAGGCTCTCTTGCAGGCTATATCTAATGATTAAGCTGCAACATAAGTGGTTGTTCTGACAAATTTGAGCAATTTCCCCTACATCGATTTTTGATGAGAACAAAAGAAAATCCCCAAAGTTTTTTACATGAAGAATCATCTTTCATACATGGCTTAGTAATTGGGAAATATTGTTTGAAAACATGTCGATAGACAATGAGCTCTTAGCTAGTGGCCATGAGCTGCGAATGAAAGAGTGATGCTATAGGAGTAGCACTTTAGGAAAAGGGGATTTTATTTGAAAATCAAGAATTATTTCAGTTTTATTCTTCACTCTTCATCTTACATGTTACAAGGCTATGCAGGTTTAGGACCTGTTATATCTTAAGATATCTGACTGAATGAGATGTTGAAATCAGTGTCTAGCTGTAGTAACATCTACTATTTCTCTCCATTGAATCCAATATACAATCATCCAGTCATCAGCTAATAGTTTGGGTTATTGACAGATGTGTTCTATTGACTTCCTTGTTTAACCTGATGAATAATGAAATGCCTTTCACAATATTTGAGAAAGTACTGAGTAATATTTCCCACAACATGCAATCAGTTTTCATCTGATCACACAGTCATTAATTTTTCTGCTTTGAATCTAAGTTTTCTTGGCAAGATATTATCACCATTTCTTAGCACTTCATTGCACAGTACAGTGTACTGAATGTTCTTTGTGGCATTCTCCTTTGAGAAAGATGGGCAAAAACCACAGTTTTTGAAAGATTTATTTCTCAGAATGCAAGCTGGGAAGGTTTTCCAGTAACATCATCTGGAGCCAAAAATAAAAACTTCTAAGGTCTTTCCCATTGATTAAATATTTCAAATGCTGTACTAAGGTCAAAGATGGTTATGATTACATTTCCCTTTCTATGTAGAGGAATAAATCCTTCAAAAGTATAGAATGTTCCAAAATCTTTTGAGAAGAGCTATTCTTGAGAGGTAGAATATGTCTTCCTGTATTCGCATTTATAGTTATTTCTTGGTGGCCTCTGGGGTCATTCTTAATGTGGAAAATGTTTTTTTCATGTTGAGAAAATTATTTGGTTTAGGGTCTGCTCTTTACTTGAGCCAGACTAAGTTTATAAAATGAGTTCTGGCTTAGAAAATATTTGTCAGGTTCAGATTCTGGGCATTCGTAGTCCTTCGTTGCAACAATGAAAATTCTGGATAGCAGTAGTTCAGCATTACTTAGCAAATGCATCTTGCAGTGAGTAAGCTCAGGAACTAGGCAGGGCCTGAGACCGTAAGGAAGCATTGTCTTCATTGCTTGACTTTCAAAGGTGCAGAAGTGTGCTTGGTTCCATTACACGAAAGAAATTATCTGATTGGGACAAAAAATGATTCCTTTATCTTCTGCATTCAGCCCAATATACAGGCAGTTGCTTATTACATAAAACAGAAAATAAAATCCAGGAATTCTTCCTTCCTTGATTCAAACAAACCTGCCATTCTGTTATGTCACGCATACTTACTTGCTTAGTAAAAAAACAACCTTAGGTTGTCAACATTAAATAACTAGGCATAAATAAATATAATTAGTAGTATTCCATATTTTAAAAATCTTTAGGGGTTAAATAAACATAATTAGTAGTATTCAGTATTTTAAAATTCTTTAGGGATTAATCTTACGCATTTATAAATGTATTTTGTGTGAGATATGTATATATTTAATGTACTGAATAAAATGTGTTTCTATTTGGAGAAATCAGACAGGAAAAGACAAGAATATGTATGATGTTGAAGTAGATTTTGTGGAGTTCAGCTAAATAAACATTAAAATTACAGACTCCAGAAAAGAGTCACTGTAAAACTGCTAGTAGACAGTATGTTGTCTGCAGTATCCATATTGCATTACCTGCAATTCAAATTAAAGACTAAGTGAATGTGGGATTA
The DNA here is from genome assembly GCF_000690535.1 of Cariama cristata. Taxonomy (NCBI): domain Eukaryota; kingdom Metazoa; phylum Chordata; class Aves; order Cariamiformes; family Cariamidae; genus Cariama; species Cariama cristata. The sequence goes on along the minus strand of NW_009594094.1, from coordinate 45,903 downwards.
TTGTATCGCTTTAAATCAAAACATATTTCAAAATGATAGCTCAGCATAATTGAAGAATAAGTATATGGCATCAGAATGTTGATTTAGCTGAAAGGGATATTTCATGTAGCCAAAATAACACTCAATGACATTGAAATTAGCAGTGTAATCAGCTCTTTTTTTAAAAGACATACTCTTGAATGAGACTCTTCAGGCTAAACCAGAATATTTTGATTTAATTTTTTTTGCTTGGCTGTCTTCTAAAATTTACTTGGTCTTGTTCAAGAGCTGAAGTGGATGTTTTTACATTTGGAAGAAGATTTTCCTGAATGCAAATTTTGTAAGACTTCAAAAGTAAAGGAATTTTTGACGCCTTTTCTATCTGTCAAGACAAGGCAGCGTACCCCTAACACCAACTTGCTGTTTAACCACTCAGTGTGTTTGTGTTTCGTCTTAATAAAGATGCAAGACCTAACGGACATTTATCAGTCTTTTTAGATGCAGTCCTTTCAGGATTGCCATTCAAGTGCTAAGCATTCAATATCATCTTAAAAGACTTCTCCCTAATCAAATCTGGTTCTTGGGTTTTACATGCCAAAAGTGAAAACTTTGTGTGACAATTTTTTTTCCCTAGAATGTTGGCCTTTTGTCCTCTTAAGAAAAACTTGATCCTTTTCAAGGATGCCCTTTTATTCTCTTTGTTTTTTTCTATGAGGAATATGCATAGCTGTTGGTTGGCTTATGAAAAATAGTTGTATTTAGAGACGAATTTTAGGATCCAGATCTGAAAATCAATAAAACTGCATTATACATCTTTGAAGCCTGCCTCAACCTTTTCCTGGTGGGCTTACATGGTGATTCTTGTCAGAGCTTGTTACTCAGAGGGGCAAGGAAAGGGGGTAGCTTTCCCGTTTAAACCAGCCGCTGGAGTTGTATAACAGGCTGGCCCTGGGACTATTTTGAGGTGGCATGGTTCTGCTCTAGTATGTTAAAGGGCTTTGTCATAATCTAAACCCCATTGAACCAACCAATGAATAAGTTCTCTTGCTTTACTCATTGAGTCCCTTCTTGGAGAGTTGGCTCCGATGTTTGACAAGAATACATGGATTTGGAACCACTAGATTTCTGCTGCAATTTTAAAGCCAGTAGTTGTATAATTAGTATTGTGTGGAAGGACTAGGCCATGACAACTAAGTATTAATCTTTCAGAACTCACTTCATAAATGATCTCCAAAAACTAACAACTGAAACTACAGGATGGATCTATTGAGGAGAGGTAAGGTCTGGGAAAACTGCAAGACAAAGTTGTCTGTTAAGCTTCCGTATTTTCTTGTGGTATTTCTACCCTTCATGCAATCTTGCTGTTACTACAATTTAAAATGATCTTAAAAAAGCACTGGTGAAGCATTTTATATTATTAGCTACAAAGTGTGAACTTTAAGGCTAGGCTGACAAAAAGGTAACTTGACACTGCACGCAAAGTAAGACAAACTGCAAGTAGAATAGCTGCTGCCTTGAATCTGAATGAGTCTGGAAGATGAGATGATGATTCTTCCTACAATAAAGCTGTGAACTGGTCTCGACTGAGCATGAATTGCAAATACATTTTTTTTTTCCTCCAAATGTACAAAAAGAGTTTGTGTGTTTAAAAAAATTCAGTTTGTTTTTTTTTGAGGCGGGAGTCAGCTCTTCTATTGATTGTGTGTTTTGCTTGCCATGTCTCAGCTGTTGTAAAGGTATGCTCTACCTTAAAATCATCTTAGAAGACTGTTGCTATGCCATGTATTCATGGGGCTGTTCCATCTCCCCTGGTGCCCTTTTAAAGCATGATCAGCCATAAGATGTGCCAGTTTTTGTGCCACTATAAAAAGGGGGAGAATGGAAAACAGGCCACTAGATACTAAGACATTTCTGTTTGTGATATGTTAGACCATATCTGCAGTCAGACTGTTACAGGCAAGTTTTATACAATTAAAACCAGATTGGACAAAGAACTTGTAAATGTAGAATGATGAATAAGTTTTTACTGTTGTGATAGTGGGCTACTTACCGTAATTTCAGTGGCCATTTAAGATTATTATTTTTGTCTGTAATATGAAATTTCATAGGGCCAGAATATTCAACATGAAGCCATAGAAAAGACAACAGAGGTTTTCCAAAATAACTCCCTCTTGTGGTATGCCAGAATTTGCATTAACTGCAATGACTAGTCCCAGTTTGAGCAACTGCTTGTTGCTGGCCAACCACTGTAACAATTTTTTTCAGGTGAGACTTCAATAGTCACTGTATTTCCAGCTTCTCCTGACAAGAATATACTTGCTTGCTGAAACCAGTACCTCCACAATTTGCATCAGAAGTTCCAATTGCCAGTCTGGTAGCATTGAAAGTTTCCTTATATCAAGATTAAAATTTTTAGCAATATTTCACAATATATGAGATATAAAGATCACTCCAGCTGTGTGTTGCACACAAAGTATCTAATTTAATTGGTTCTGAATTTTCTTTTATGATGTTTCCTCTTGTTTCTCGTAGCAGGGTACTAAATATTCTCAAATTGAAATCTCATCAGTTTTCTTTTTTGTTGTTTGCGATCAAGTATCCTGTAGCTATCCAACTTTTCCAAGCTAAATAACTATGAATTTTGCAAGTTTTCAATAGATGTATGTTGCATCATGCTTCTCAAAAGCTCTATTTTATTTTTGTCGATCTTTTCAACTCCACTCTATTGCACTTCTATTGAGGCAAAAACATACAGTACTTCATATGAGGGCATCGTATTCTGCAGCACGTAGAAGTCACAGCTCTTCCAATTGCTTTGTTTAGATTTTTTTTTTATTATTATTCTATATTGCATTTCATGTCACAGTCACAGAAAATAAGAATTTTCCAAAGACATTTCTGTTGAAGGCAGTTGGGAAAGTATAAATCTGTTAGTAGTTAGGTGGAGCTCCTGGAGAGTAAGAATACAAGCAATTATTCCTCTGAATATTCCATTGTAACATTTCTGGCACACTTAAAGCATTTGTTTAGCTAAGGGGAGTTGGACAGTGAGCTGGATTTTTTGGTTTATTTGTTTGGGTTTTTTTAAGCGGAGGATATAAATAAATAATTGTTTGTGGCTCTACCAGACCTGTCACAATTAACATTGCTGTGTCTCCCTGTGTCTTTTGGCAGCATACAGTACCATTGCATAGCAATGCATAGTAATAAAAATTGTTACTTTTTTTTTTGGCTCTTTATTCAAAATGATGCTCTTTTTTGTTCCCCAAGGTTTTTGATTCCTTTAGTACACTTGGTATTTTCTCTTAGTTGCATTTTTCCCTTACGTAAAGGGATAGCACAGGCTGTATTCAGCTGCAAAAACTTAACTAGAACTTTGCATCCAGAATCCAGATTGCAGTTCAGCTCATACCTTTATGACACTTCCTCTCAAGGTACTTTTCATGTGTCATTAGGGTGAATACACTGTTGGTTTTCTTTCAGCAGAACACTTCATGAACTCTTTAGTCTTTTCCTGCATTTGGTTATTTAAACCTAAGGTACGTCCATGTCAACAGGGGTCCAGAAAGTAAACAAGAATGCACTTATGAAACAGTAGTTGTGCTGTGGTACTTGTCAGCCTACACGGTAGGTGTGACATAGCTCAGGACCCTGGGCAATAGGGGCAGGTGACAATGTATTTGGGGTTTAGCAGAACAACCTCATCTGTGGCTGTGGCTAGAGAGTAGGGAGGGACATGTGTTTCCTCACCTTAAGATAACTCTTTTATATATCCTACCTTTGCTTTTTCAAGCAGGAGGCCTTAAAGTGTTCGTGGTAGAATAACCTTTCAGGTTGCCAAGGGTCTGCTGTAATTCTTTTTGAAACTAAGAGCTGGTATAATTCTTGTGGCAGCATTCCTGACTTGACTTTCCTCTCTCATGTCAGTGTGAAGAACTAAGAGGCACATCAAACTCAAGATCAAGTTTGGATTGTTTCAGTCCATATTTGTGTTACTACCTTTGCTTGTATGCTTTTGACAAATTGCAAAATTTTCAATGTTTTTTTATTCCATCCTTTTGCAAGATTCCTTCTAAAGCTACTAAATCTTATTCTATATATGGTGAGGATCGTGGGTGGTGTTTTTTCCTTTAGTAATATGTCTAAATAATACTATTTGATTTCTTAATTTAAATGTCTTGTTACTGCATTGATCTGTTTCCTTTGCAACTTTTCCATTTTTTTTGTTGCTGTGTTTGCTATTGAATTGCCCGGTCTTTAGAAGTTAGTAGAATTTTGAGCAAGGGAGTATGGTGTTTTCTGCTCTCTCTTTCAAAGTATCTTTTTGAGAATATTTTCAATACCTTTTAATATTTTAAATTTCTTAAGAGCAAACTTGCTTAGATTAACTACTTGTAGTTTTAGTAACACATTTTGTCAGCATGTTGAATTTTTTGTTGAGAGACACTATGTTTGGTGACTTTTGGCTATGTCCATGTACTGCACAATCTAGAGAACAGACATTTTCTTATCATTTTGTGATAGGGCTTTCACATTTTCTGTTGGGATGCAGCAGCCTTTAGAATTTTTCTGTGTATTCTACCACAGAGCAAAGGGTGGTATACCTGTCAGCAAGGAAAGGAAAAGAGCCCTTGCTGATGCTGCAGCTTGCAGTTCATCACATTGTGTCATGGAAAACGTTATTTATTGATTGTGCTGACAGTGGCAGTAAATAGAGCTAAGTTTGTTTCACATCACTAATGAGAATGTGTATCTCACAACTCTTGATGCACACTCTGTCTTCAAATCACTTTTCCTTATCCCCTTCCCCCACTTAAACCAAACACATATTTTGATATTTCATTATATGAATGTGAATTAATACAGAGAGGAAATACAAGAAGTCATTTTTATTACATATTTTTTGACATGCAAGTCTTCTTTGACTTCTTAGTAAAAATTAACAACTACAAATTCCATTTCTTCTGTGAACCCTGTTATAGATTGCATTATTCACTCAATTGACTGTAACAGTTAAGACGATTACCATCTGTGATCTAAATATATGTTTATATTGGAATGCAGAAAGTATTTCATTATTAATGCCTTCTTATAAATCCAACTCTCATTTAGATGACAATCGGTTCACTTTATGACAACCAGAATGTGTTCCAGTTCTTGCTTGTGTTTGATCATTGAGTGCAAGTTGCAGACTCATTTAAAATGTCTTTGAATAAGGCATACAGGTGTGCATTAATCTTACATTTTCCTAAGTAGATCACGTGCCCATGATAGATGTAAAATCATACACTAAAATATTCATGGCAAGTTTGTGTAAAGGACTGTGAAGTATTGTATTTTAATCAAGAAGAAAAAAGTATATACTTTACAGTAGTTGGATAACAGTTCCTGAATGTGATTTCTCAAAGCTGTGGAGAACTCATTGTTTATTTAAACAAATATCCACTCAAACAGAATTCTTGGAGGTTTTTTGATACATGAGGACCCACAAGTGGTCTCTAGCCTCAATCGTGTTTCATCTTTACTTTCAATCAATTTATAAATGCATCTTCAATGCTAGATGGATTTTATATTACTGTATTTCAATTTCTGCATGTCTGCCATGCTAATATATTGATTCATTTTAAAAAAGTCAAGCAGAGTTAGTACAATATATGGGATATTTCCCCGTCCCTTTTTCTGATACCTTTGCATTATTGTACAAAACTAAAGAGACTGGGAAACTGTATGTTTCTTCTAGTGGCTGGAAGTCTCTCCAGCTGGCAATAGGTGGAGCCAATGGTGTTATGGTGCCCTACCAGGATCTCTGAAGCTCTCTATGATCAAAAACGATGCAAAAGAAAGAGGGTGCACTGATGGGATCAGCATGCTCATGCCTAACTGAGTATTCCTTTTAGAGCACAAACATCTAATAAATATATGGTGAGTCCTTGAAGGCCCTAGGCTGTACTGGAGCTTGATATTGCACTTTCATTACTTTCCGAAGTTTGTTTCTGCCATAAGTAATGAATCCATTCTTTATCATTCTTCCCTACAAGATTTGCCAGTTCTTTCTTTATTACAAGTCCTGTAATTGCTCATGTTTAGAAAGACGCTGTAGCTTAGGTTCAATATTGTGTGTTCTGTAGTGAGAAAACCCACTGACCCTTCCCTTCTAATGAATGCCAGAATCATCACAATGCTATGCTCCATGAATAATGTATATAGACCAATTAAATGAAACTGCTATATTAGTTCTCATGGGATGTACCTGGTGGAAACGACAGTCTTGTAGGTAATGGCACTGTGTTTTGACACCTGAAGCTAACCACATGTAGCTACTTGTAACGTTTTGAATCCTACGAATTTATACCTTTTGTTTTCAAGCAAAATTAATTATTGTCATTCAAAATTATGAGTGCCTGAATTCATTTCTTTGCATTCTCTGAGGCTATAAAATAACTTACACTGCCAAATTTCAGTGTAGTAGCCCTGACCAATGCTGGATTCACTAGGAGGCAGAAGTAAAAGAATCCAATTGAAAGTTTCTGACTGTGAAAAGATATATTGATTCGATATCTCCATTTCAATAAAAGTAATGTCTTGAAAACAATAGGCTCTTAAAAGTTTTCCTGAAGTTGCTGCAATCATGGTGGATGGGCAAATCTGTTTCTCTGTGCACATGACTTCATCACTCATTGCAAAATGCTAGATATGTATACAGCTGCATCAGCCACATAACTGGACGAGGAAAGTGAGCACAAGTGCTGAGACATCCAGTTCTCTGCAGCCTTGCCAGCTTTGCTCCAAAAATGGTACAGAAAGAAATCACTGCTGCCATGGGACTTCCAGTCCTGAGCAGGTAAGTCTGTTCAGCATAGCCTTACTTAACTGTTCAGATCCCCAAGCTGCTAGGAACCTATAACTATGCTCTTCATGAGCTTAAAACTGATAATCCGCAAAATCAATTTGTTCTCTCAAGAAGACATCTTGAGATGAAAAGCTGAAATTCAGCTTGCTTATAGTTATTAAACCACATATGGTGCTTTTTAGAACAGCCAATGGACAGAATAGTCCAAGGTGGGATTTTCAAAAGTGCTTAAGGCATTTAGGAGCATAACTGACACTAAAAGTCTATGGGATTTACGCTATTACACTCCTCTGGCACTTGATTAAAAAAATCCTATTTCAGCAGATAGTACTCTGGACTGTTACTGAGACTTCAGTTCTGTTGATTCAGCTACGACCTGCTGTTGTGGACCTGCTGTTTCAGCTGTCTCTGTGACTCTTATCCTATATTGGCCTATTTAGCCAGGTATTTTCAATGCTCATATCTCCCTGGATCTTTCTTTTGAAAAGATCAGTTTTGGATTGCATAGTTTCATAAAGTGAAGACTATGTCTTAGAATAGGTTTATGATGGTTGTAGCATTGACCTGGGTTTTGATTGTAGCATCTGAATAAAGCTACAATTGAAACAACAATATTACCCTTCTTCATGAGATTAAGATGCTTTGCTTGCTCTGTGAATGCAAAGACTTTTATTTTCTTTTATGGAATCATTTTAATTGCAGCTAACAATTTTTTTTATCCTAACATTTTTTGTGCTTTGACTCCCATTACCATACTAATGGTCTATGGACCATAGTCATACAAAGGAATAAATCTCACTTGAGCATTAAAACAATAGTGAATACATAATGACATATAGAGTATTTCACCTCTAGGTCATTACCTTGAATTTGGCTCCAACATTATTGACAGAATGTATCATCTGACAGTTCTGTGTTGGCCTATGTGAAAAATGGTGATTCCAGCTGTCCTGTTTTGGCTAAAACAGGACTACTTCTCCTTCCAGGAGATTTTTTCTTTCAGTTAAGTTTCTTCTAAGTAAGTGCACTTTCTGAAAGTACAGCTACAGGTTTTTCAGACACTGTTTGCAATTCAGACAGGATAACGCTCGATGTTTATAGTTGCTACTGAAGTATCAGTGGGATTGATATGCACAGAGGCCCATGTTTATACTTATCCCTATGAGAACCAAGGCCACTGCTGGCCCTCTTTTGTTGAACAAGTCAAGTCATAAAAGGGTCGCACCTGCAGAAGAGTGAGGATGGGACAGGTGACAAAAAACTGACCAATGAGGTATTCCATCCCATCCACGTCATCCTCAGTATAAACCTAAGGGATCACAAGGCTCGGGTGCTCTTCTTTCATGGCCAGCATCCCTGTGGGACCCTGCTCGTTCTCCTGCCTCCGACCCCGATCTGTGCATTCCTGAATCCAGCTCCTGTTGGTTACGCAGTCCGGTCCGGGACATCCGGGTGCCTGCCCTGCTGTGCTGGCAGATCGAGCCCCTGCGAACTGCGGCCTGCAACCCCCCCACCATCATCGGGACACTCAGTATCAGTTTTGTATACTTTTCTTTCATTTCCATTATTAGTAGCATTAGTATTAATACATGATACTATTTTCTATTATTACTGTATTATTAAAATAGTTTTAATTTCCAACCTGTAAGTCTCTCTCCCCTTTCTCTGTCCCTTCCCCTCCCGCGGAGGGGGGAGGGAGGGGGTTAACAGAGAGCATCTGCCATCTGTTTTAAGAACCAGTTCAGCCTCAAATTGTGACACCAGCCTAGGCGGTCATGTTGCAAAAAAACCCATCTTCCTGTGCTGCTCTGAGAGTACACTTAATTTTGAAGTAGACATATATTAAGACACTTTTATGCATATTTCCTTCATCCACACTCCCTGATCTTTGCCTGTGCGTTTTTAATGCCAAAGCCTTTAGTGGAAGGGTTCTCTCCCTCTGCCATGTTTGCACAGCATCTAGTGCAATAGCCACTACTCCTATCTAATTTCTGCAATAATCTGAGAAGCTGAACATGAGTCTTAGAGTTGCAGGCATATTGTTCAAACTAACAAGTAAATACTTTGGGGCATTGTTTCCATCACTGCATAGCAGTTTCAGCAGTCAACAGATGATCAACATGTGTGTGACATAATATAGTCATCATGTCAATTTTAAAAGAACTAACTAGGGACTAGAGGTCGTCGCTTGTTTTAGGACATTAACTGAGAATTCCTTTGTGGAATAATTAACTGAATATAACTCAAATATTGGCTCAGAAACTCAAAAATGGAGGAGAAAAAAAAAACAAAAACCAAACCCAGACTTTATCAAGTCCTATATTTCCCTAACAGAGGTCTGTCATAGGAAACTGCTCAATCCAGCTATGACCCACATATGTTACATGCTCAGTTTGCTTTGTCCAGATCTTTAATGAAACAGGTAAAATATTTGTGCATAATTTCAGCATATTAAAATAAGGAGTAGGTTTTATTTCTTCTCAGAATAACAAGAGATCTCATTACTTCACACAGGTCCTAAACATCCAGAAATCCTCTGAAGCCCTACTACACCTGATGTTTGGGGAATAGCTATGTCTTGCACTTAAAAGCAAGACTTGTGTATGCAAAGTTTTTGCAAGTGGCTCAGAACTCTAGCTTATTTTTCTTCTTCACGAGCACCCAGCCTTAAATTAAAAGCAGTTCTGTAAACACTAGCATTAAGAGAAGATTAAATATTTCAGCCTCCTTGTTAATTACAACTTTTGATTAAGCTTTTCCTTGAGGCTGGCACCTACAAGATCAATTTTGTTTACATCTGGAGAAATTTAAAAGGGATATACAAAATGAGGCAGTAATATCAATGATATTATTAGGAGAAGCCTGCTGGAACTGAGTATTAGCAAAGGGGAATCTCTCTTTTTGTAGATACCTTCTTAAATGAAGGAGACAAAGCAAACTAATCTCTCAACATTTAGATGAGTCACTGTGTCACTGTCACCCTTTTAAGACGAGGGAAGTTGAAAGAATTCAGGTGCAGAAGAGCTACATTTGTCATTCCTTCTTCAAAACCCACAAACACTGTATTATTCAAGGAACTAGAAGTTAACTTCATTTTCACGTCATTGAGTTGCTATCAAATCATCAAGCTACTCTGTTGTATAATATCTTCTGTTTATGGCTTATGTGTGGTTGAACGTAAGCCAATTTTCCCCCTAATTTTCTTTACTGGCAAGGACAACAGAAGAGTGTTTATGTTTGTTTGTTTACATTCAAATTATATATCATATCATGAAGGATATACAGCCAAGCACAAAGCACATACTTTAGCGTATAAACTGTACCATTGCACCATATATGCCTTGAACATCACATGCTGACATTACTTTCCATTTTTTAAAGAAATGTGTACTTCTATTTTATGTTGACAGTTCCTTCCACAATCCATTTTGTCAAAGAGTGCTAACACTGCTCCAAGTCTTCCTATAGGTTATTATTATTGATGGTACAGCTTTGCTGATCAGAAGCAGCTTTTTATTTATTTTTTTTCCCACCAATTAACTTTTTTCAAAACTCAGAAAAGATAAATACAGTAATTACATGTAATAATTAGAAAGCTTTGTATAATGAAGCAAGAATTTTAAGATTAACAAATAGCTGAACGTGAGCCTGATAGCCTGCTTAATTAATCACTAAACTGTGGAACCACTGCAATTCATATGTCAATCCAGGCTCTTTTATGGAAGTGATTTGAATCAATTGCTAATGAAACTGAGAAATTTAGAGGCAGCTTTCTGACTTTCAAGTGACAGGGCTCATATTTAACTCAAGAAATGTGACAGTTAATGTCAACATAAAAGTGCTGTGAATTATTTGCCAGATCATGTGAGAATTACAGCATCAACCTATTGAAATAGCTCAAAGCTGATCAGTGTGAAAATAAACAGTCATAATGACATATTTAGAAATCCATGATGCTGCTTAAAATATGAGAGAGAGTGCCTCAAATAAACCAAGGAAACAATCTTACAAGTATAACAATAATATTTCAAGAATTCTCCTACTTTGCCACATAGACAAATTTACTCTTACTACTGTTAAAACTGTAATCCTTTAGAAGTTATCATTATCTTTATTAAATCAATTACTTTAAACTGCCAAAGTAGTTTCATGGCTAATTCGTCTTTTTTGATGTAATTAAGATGCTTACTCTTACTCAGTTACTTGAATTTAAATGATTCCGCTGTTGAATTTGTTTCCTTAACTTCGCAATTCCAACCACAGTTTAATTAATTAAAACTTCATCCAGATACAGAGAGACAATTATTGTGTGTTAATGAAATATCAGTGGAAAGTGCACTAATCAATAATTAATTTAATTAAGGTGTATATGAGACAACATTGCTATATAATTTACTGAAAACCATGTAATACATGGATATTTAAATTTCCATTAATAAGTTTGTTAGGAATTTTAGATCTTGCTGTTTTATGGATTAACAAGAGACGTATAAAATTAAAGTGTGTGTCAAAGAGATTCTGAAATACACATTAAATGCAGTCCTGAATCATTTTGACAGTCACGTAGCAAATTTAGGCAATTGAAGCCACACTAAGAGTGAGAGTGTGCCTCCTTGGAAAAGAGATAAAAATCTGCAGGAGATTTCTTTTAACTTTTGAGAGTCAGATATGTAAAAAAAACCTATGAGATGAAGTTACATATGAGAAAATGTATTTTATACTTGAAAAACTTGCCTTCTAAAAGATTATGAATAATGAAAGTATTTTTGCAATTCCACAGCTAAAGCTGGATCATCCCACAAACATGCTGTTCAGGCACCCTACTTATTAAGGACTATGTTCTATTAATATTGATAAGTTATCTCATTTACTCATTGTGAATGATTTTTTATGAGAATTTACCAATGAATCTGCTATTTAAAGGTGCTGCTAATTTGATACATTTTCCAAACTTTTAAATTCCAAATGAATAGTCCTCTTCCTCTTTCCTGTATGTTCAAAATTCATTACAATTTGTGTTATTAATGATTATTTGACCTAATATTGACTATTATTAGCAAGGTATTTCAAATCCATAAAGTTTTATAATTAAAAAGACAACCCCTTCCTTGGATATCCTAATCATATTCTATCTACCAGATATTCAGCACAAAATCTTGACTTCATGGAGGGTTTTTAAAATTGAGGTACAAATCTGGCTCTCAGATGGACAGTCTCTAAATTAAAACTTCATTATTGCATATTAACAAGTGTAAATGAAGAGTTTTACAAGGTTAAGTAATTGTCGTGAAGAATATTGGTGTTTTTCATAATGAAGTCCGACCATAGCAGATGGAAGACTGAGAGATTCATGGTGATGAATGTCTTCCACAAAGTGCAGCCCCTATTTTAGACCTCTGTCAAATTTTTAAGTTCATTTAAAGTCCATGTTTTTCCTCTCTTTAGGTGAAGCACATTGATAGCTGTTCTGTGGGTTTTGTTTATCAGGAGACCTTCAGCAATCTTGGGAGCAGGCAATCCTGCTCAAGCATAAATGAGAATGAATTTTTTTCAGACTTCTATGCAAAAAAGCATAGTAGGAAAGAATCTAGTCAGTTCAAGCTGGTAGTGACTTGTTCAGGCTATATATCCTTTAAAGAAAGGTGGATGTAAAAGGCCAGTGTTTCCTACTCGAACAGATTACAGATATCAGTGCATTCTATCTCTTATTTCAGGGAGAGGCGGCATTTCTGAGCGAGAGTAGGCAGCATGTACTGTAAGATATCTCACATTTTTATTTCATTGTTTTAAGAATTTTTGCAAAGTGTATTAGCTGGCAAGGCTACTGCACAAGCCAAGGTCTCAACAGTTGCTGAAACTGTCAGTGGACTTTTTTTCTTCTACTGTATTCAAATATCTCCAAAATATCTCCAAATTTGTTTCTTTTTTTGTTGGATTTTTTTTTTTTGTTAGAAGTTAAAAACTGTAACCTAGTAAATATCATGTTGGCATTGCTTGCTACAGGCAACAGGCTTTTTGTTAAGCTGACAACAGAGACCTTGGGACTTATCAGGACCTCTCTGGACTTATTTTGGCTTGCCTGGAGAATTGTTTTAGCTTGTAACAACTTATCTAACAGTTGGGTGATTATTTTTCTGATTTGTTTTAAATTTGCCCTAGCACAGCACAATTGTTTTTTTAATTCTCATAATTATATATATTTTTGTAACAGGTAGACAGCAATAGCAGGTAATTATTCTATGTAAGATGAACCATCTATGACCCTAGAATAAACTGGAGCATGGAAGAATCTTCACTTTGAAGGTGCATCTTCACCAGGAGACTGAGCATATCAGGAAAGCACAGGTACTGTCCTGGAATGGTGCCTGGGCTGTAAGTAACTCACCAGCTAGTTGCTGTCAAAGGAATGCACCTTTGGGAGAATGCAACAAATTTAGGGCTAATAAAAGGAACAAAGAACTACATAATCAAGACTCTCTCTATATATAGTAAATTCAGCTGTAACGTGAAGTTTCTAGCTGATGAAGAAAGCAGAATATGTGCAAATATTTTAGGAAAAAAACCCACCTCCAAGTCAATCTTAGAATGAGGAAGAAAAAATTGTCAGTATCAACATTGTGCTTCTCACAGCAGAGAGGAGAAAGAAACACCTACCATCAACATCTTACTTCTGTTGAAGCAGCTGGTAACATCAAATTCTTGCCAATAATACACCCTGCTGACATAAATTCTAAACTTCAGGATATGGAAGAGTAAGTATGATGGCAGAGAAAGGGGTAGATACGGGGAGTGTGTGTAATAACTTCAACTGTAATATTATTATTAAGATTTATTCAGTAATGCTAATCTTTGTTTTCTTTCTTTTTTCCTGTCCTTTTCTGTAATAGTTAAACTTGAGATAAGAGTAATTCTTTCATTAGACTGTTACAGTTTTAGCTACACCAACTATTAATTCATGGCTTTATATGCAAAGCAAATTGCCTTTTTACCCCAACAAGATTTTTAAGTGTAACAACTGACAAAAAGGCTATATCAAACACTGGTAAAATAAAAATTGTCCTGAATGTTGGCGATGTCCCCTTCAGGATGGAATCCGGATGTCTTGTGCCTCACCCAGGGTCTCCAAACTCCCATGAGGGTTCATGGCAACAGAAGTGGAAATAGAGTTACACTTGCACTGACCCTAAACTAGACATTTTGTCCCAGTTCCATGAGCTGCAATACTTCAATTTAGATCCATTTGAGCCAAATCTAATGATTCTATCGTAAATCTTTAATGTTTTATTTTATTCTGTTTTCATTTTGCCTCATAAACACTTGCAGAGCTTTTGATTAAAAAGGTCATAGTTCAATGGAAAATTACTTTTCAGGGGAATCATTTTGGTATAATCTTTTCTTTGCTTATTGAAAAACAATCTGGCAGAAAATACCCCAGTCAGTTCCACTAACAGTATAACATTCTTATATAAAACTAAACCGTACTACAACATACACAATTAACACATATAAGTATGTATCAGTAAACAAATAACCTGAAATAGTTTTTAAAGAGGTATTTGGAGGTAACTAAAGTAGTTTTCCCACGAATTAACTCAATCCTTCTTTGTAAGGAAAGCATACCACAGCATGTTAAATTCACAGTATCAAATTAGAGTAAAATGATTTTTAAAAATAATTTCTATCAATACAGAATAAAGATAATGTTTATCTTCATGCCTTATGGATCATATCTTTTGTCTCAGTAACAGCTGCAAGCATGTGGTAAGAAATAAAAAAAAAAAAGACATCACAGGAGTTTAAAATGAAATTTATTGATACCTGTTTGGTATTATGAAATAACTGCATGCCATTCTTGTGCCATTTATTGTGTAGGTGAGGTGCTTTTTTTAGCTGCATTCAAGTTTCACCTGTAAGAAGGGAGAGTTTTCAAAAGTTAGTTTACCTCTTTCTAAAAGAGATGTTTAAGATGTAGGGAGAATTACTTGTCCTCAGTATCTCTTTATGTCTCAGTTTTGGAGGGAGATTTGACAACTAGCTTACAGTTGCTGGCTAATTTAAAATGGCTTACATTAGGTGAGATTGCATGCATATTCAGTATATGGTTGGAAGTAATTTAAGTCAATAGTCACTGGGATTTTTTTTTTTTAAAAAAGTTGTTTCATGTCGATACAATAGCTCAAAAAACTACTCACATTACTTCTCTGGCCAACTGCTGTGAACCAGTACACTCATTAATTACATGATTAATTTTTTTACATGTTTAGCAATGCAGATTTTTGGATTGGAGTTGTAAGGCAATATTCTATATAAGCATTGATTAATAAGTGTTATACTACTTCAAAGGGATGCTATTTACACAGAGACGTCATATAGCCATATTATTATACTGTCAAAAAAGGTATTGGCCTTCTTTTTCACACCTAGTAAGACAAAAGATTGGAAGTTTTCTATTTCAAAATAGTGTATATTAATTACACTTTATTTATACTGTGTAGCTAATTTTAAAAAAATAGTTGAGCAATTTCTCCCCTAACTCCTCTCCGATTCCTTAAATCACAAGTTTTAAACACTGGTCAGTACTTTTCCAGGAAGCTGTTAATCACAGTGCTAGATAAGACTGATTTTTAAATACATTTTCATAATCTCAGATTCCTATTCTAACAGAAAAGTTAGAATATGCTTGTCTTCCCTCGACACCTGAACCTGTTATTTAAAGTGGGAGGTAATACTGGAAATTGCAGTTTTGCAACACTGTAACTTCATAGCTGAAATTGAAGAACTGATCCAGAGAGCTGCTCCTGGCTGCTTTTCCGACCTCTCTTTGAGCTCACATAAGCTTCTGTAAAGGCTGGGTGTGATCTCACAGCATGGGACCATGGCGACTCTATCCAAAGCTGAAAGCTTTCTCCTGCTGGCAGGTCTACTGAGCGACTGAGGCCCCAGCCACAGCCATCTCCTGGCAAACGCAGAGACTCTGGTAAGCTCCAACCCTGCGGGTGGAAAACTTCCGAGGGAATTGCACTCTCAACTTGAAGAGTCCCAATAGCTTAGATCCAGGGCTGTTCTAGATATCAAATGCTTGCTACTTATGAAGAAAGTAGGTCTCCTCCTCAGCTCTGTTAAACTTCAACTTGTCTATTTTCAGGTCTACACTCAGTTGTAATTGCACCTGTTTTACACAGGTTGTTTTTCCACTTGAAATACAGAGGATTTCCCCTGCAATGTGTCTCAAATATTGCCTTGGTACAAAAGAGAAAAAAGGTCTTCCTATCACTGCAGAGACAGCAAGCTTTGAGCACTCATGACTCTACAACATCCCTCAGTCAGAGAGGGAACTCAGATGTCACCTGAAATTCGTCAAACAGTAATTTCAGGACTCTGAGCGGAATACTTAACATGCCTGTCACCTTCTCAAAATCACATTTAGCACAGGGAAAAGGATGTATATATATGACTTCATTACTCCAGGAAGACTAACACTTTCAGAGAGAATCGGGCAGCTCCTTTC
>NW_009594094.1:0-29535 GCF_000690535.1 Cariama cristata | reverse complement strand
CAGGAATGTGGCAGAGGCAAGCTACCTCCTTGCAGTATCCCAGAATGCGTGGTATGGTTCAGGCCATTTTTGTACCCATGGGTTAGCATTCTTTAACCGCTGAGCACAGAGATTTGTTCCATTCTGTTCTTGTGACTTCTTCCACCACCATACCTAAACCTCCCGTTTTTGGAGCCCTTGGCTGTTACGGCCTGTCAGTTACAAAAAAAAATGCAGAGGTCTCATTTCCTCTGTCAGGAGATTAATGGAAACCCCAAACCCATTATTTTGTGTAAAACACAAGTTTATCCATAGTTGAAACCTCACTAATAGTAGTATCTTAAGAACCGCATTAAAAAAAAAAATTCTTACTCTATTGCTAGGGAAATAACCCCCACAAATTATGACAGTAAGTTGCTTGAACTAGATGTAAGAGAATTGTGTTGGCCTCAGTTGAATGTGAAATTATAATACACACAGAAAAAAATATTTTATAATTGTAAAAATAAACCTAAAGACACCCCCCCCCCTCAAGAATACAAAATATATAATACATCACGCATTTTTTCCTCTATGTGTTTTGCTGTAGATCTCAGGGTTCTGTGCAGACTCATTACCTTGGGAGCTAGTGTTGTGAAGATATCTGTGGAGAGGAAAACTTTTTTTTCAATCTTTCACTGCTGATGCTGGGCATGAAAACCTAACACTAGCATATCTTTGCTTCCATACCAAAGTAAACTAAATGTATTCTCTGAGATAAAACAAGGCAGTTAATCTAGGGCAGCTTATTTTCATGCCTTGTAGCAACTGGAGTGACATACTGCTTTTGTTCATCCATGTCAGAAAAGACAGGTTTTTGCACCAGTCTTAAGATCTGTTTGTGTTTACTTGTTTCTCATGAAGCTCCTATGGTATAACTAAAATGCTGCAAAAATAGTGACTGGTAGACGGTGTTTCTTGTTCTTGCTGCCAAAGCAGCATCCTTGTTAATTTTTCTTTTTCAGGGCTTGATGGTCCACTTAGGCTCTGTTTCTAAACTTGTACTCCTTTTGCTTCTCATCCTAAGAAGAGACAACTCCTTTTCAAAGTATCATGCAGAAATATGAAAAAAATGTTCAAGGGGGATGAAAACATTGCAAATTATTCTCATAACGTCACAGATTCTATTATTTTTATATCTTTATATGATCAATATTTTCTGATAAAGAACAGTAACATACTGTGTCATACATAGAGCCTCATAAGACCTTGGTAAGGTTCATTTTTTTCAATGCTCATTCACAAAACACAAAAGGGCCTTCCCAATCAGGTCAGTCCATTTGGTTAACACAAAGAGGCAAATGTTTTTTGTAGCTCTAGCACATGAAAGCGCGATGTGGCTAGCTCTCTCCAGACTCCCCATTTGAAGTCCCAGTTCTTATTACATCCTGAGCAGTTCTGAGAAGACAGGCATATTTCCCTTCCTGGTGCCAAAGCAATATATGTTAACGGCTCTGTTATGACGCTGTTTGTAGTAAAGTTAGTACCAAATATAACTTACTGCCCAGAAACAATTTAATTATAAAGGCTATGAGGAAAAAAAGTTCTTCAATTTTTTTACTTTTCAAGCGTAAGGATAGTGACATGACATTAGCCCAATTTACTGGGTATAAAACCAAAGTAAATCAATGCTTCAAGCTTTCCTTGAATATGCATCAAATTCAGTTCATCTACCGTTATTGAAAAGTATCACATTTAAGTCTTAATAAGTCTTTACACTAGAGTGCTATTAATGTCATCATTATTATTATACTTCCCTATCTTCAGTATATTATAGCTGTTAGAATTCAAGTACAAAAATCAATGGGAAATTTGCATTTGATATAAAATATTCTAATCTATCACTATTAATTTCTTTCCCTGAATTATGTTAATTATCCTCTTCCCCACCTGGGAAGAAACCCCTACTGCATTCTTGACTAGATCTAAAGCTGGTTCCCTGGAGTGTAAATCTTTGATAAAAATTCCATACTTACTCTGTCTTTTCTTCTGTCTTTTGTACACACAGCACAGTGAGAAATATTAAATGAAAGGTTTGGTTTGACCAACAGTTTTTGAATACAGAAGACATCTGGTCTTCCTTTAAATAAAAAAAAACTCCAGCTCCCTCAGTTCTTGCCCATGGGCAATTAGGCTGTACATATGCAATTTCAAGATTAAAAGCAGCACTGAAAATCCACTCATGATTGACTGCTAAACAGCTTATACACATCTTAAGAAGTATCTTTGACATGTAGTTTTCTTTCAGTTATTTCAAAAATTATCTTATCTCCTTCTCTTCCTAGGTTGAGAACTTCTCATCCCTGAAAGTCCTAGAAACTCTTCTTTATTGAACAATTATTTTAGATAAAAGATCAGTTATTGTTTGAGGACCTACACTGTTGTCAGTGAAAAATTGAATATTTGATTTATCATAAGGACAATTCCTTCAATCTGTTGACAATCAACGTCATACTAATGACTGCTGCCTTTTCCAGACCTTTCCCCAAATGTTAGAGTAACAGAGTTTGCATCAGTTACCACCATTTGAACTGCTTTATGTAAGTCTAGGTTATCTCTATTTTTTACTTTCCCCTGTGAATTTTGCTTAAGGAATCCCTCTTTCTACCCTGTTTTTCACATCTGACTGATGCCATGGTCATTTCACTTTAAACACACTTCCAAATTCACTGAAATCTTTATGACCAACACTTTTTCTCTCCTCCAATTTTGTTCACATGGACAAATTTCATAGTGCATGGTCATGAACCCTGGCCAGTCTGGGACCTTGAAAGAGGTCTATGTACCAAAGCAAAGTGATCCATTAAAAATCACAGTTCAGTACCGGGTCTGTAAGAACAGGGCTTTAGCCTAACTGTTTGGTTATATATCTGCCTCTGCCCACTTTTAACAGCTTATTTACTTGATTTTAAGGTTACCACTACCAACAGAAAATAACTATTAATGTTGATATGTTCTCAAATGCTAAGTTTCTTCTGAATTGACAGCCAGGAAATGTATATTATTTAATAATTTTTCCCACTTGCTTGCAGTCAGTATACGAAATCTTCCTAGTGTAATTTCTTAGTTCCTCTTTGTAACTTTTTCAGGGGAAATTTTGTAAAAGACTGGTGAAATGTCACCACATATCTCACTTTAGAATTTGGTTTGCAGTTTGACTGAGGTTATAATGCTAAAATGCAGGACAAACTGGCTCTTTTGAGGAAAAATCTGGTTCTTTAAACTGGAATTTGTTTTCTTGATATTTATGCTTTTCTAAAACTATCTTTTACAGAGAGTCACAGGGTCAGAGGCTAGTTAACACAGAAACTGTTTTGGCAAGTAAGATTCTGCAGTAAGATTCAAAGTGGCCCAGTGTTCTAGTACATAAATAGATAGGTCATTAATTACAGTGATTATGTAGTTTTGTTCACTCCTCTGACCTCATTTAGTATTTTTTTCCTTAGCAAATAGCAGATAACTACAGAATAATTAATCTTCTTCTGGAATTCCTAGCAATCACATTTTTGAACAAGGAAATGATTGCTATTAACCTATAAGGAACAGAGAGAAATTCCTGTGTACTTAACTTATACTTATGTATTTCAAAGGCAATATATTAGACAAATAACAAAAAGACACGGCATTCTATTAAGTGGTTTTCCATGAGTATCCTTGCACGTATCTAAAGTTCATTAAAATAAAAGACTCTTCTGGTGGCAGCTTGATACAGCTCGAACAAACATTGCTGGTGTTGGTAAAGAAGGACTGGAGATTTCATCCTTGTTTGAATAAGTTTGCATAGAATGAAAAGAGTATTTGGGATTCTGGTCTTTCTTGAGCAGAACAGCCTCAGCCTCAGCTACAGGCAGTGCAATGGTGTTTGCTCAGAGCTCCACGTGCTTGTGTTTGCAGGAGGCGTAGCATGCTCAGCGTTATCCTTTGAGTGTTCAAATGGCAATAGACGATATTCAAAAAGTACTCAGGAAAGAGTATAAGAAATGTGTGAGGTAAGCTGTGAAATATGAAAGTGATGATGTGTTTCCAACTGTTTTGATAACGAGATTCAATTTCAAATTACATGAAAGGGCTGTGAACAAGAGAAAAGGAACTCCAAGCCACAGCACACTAGCAGCACTAGTACTGCCTTGTTCTTGCGCAATTCTGAACCACTTTTTAAAAGATTTTACTGTCTGAAACAGACTTTTCATAGGCATGAAACTGGTTTGATAGTGAGGCTTAGTAGTATGGAGCTAAATTTATTACATCTAGTCATGTGGTTGTGGTAACTCAGAACTGGCTTCATAATCATGCCCACAGTAGCAGATCTGGTGAGGAAGATGTTCACGAGTTGGATTTCAGTTGTCTTCCTCACTTTGAAAGATATTCACTAGATGCATGCTGGAAAATTGCAGCAGTTGAAGCTTTTGCATTAAAGAATTTGAGACTTCAACTGTATTTGTAATTCATGTTACAAAGCATACAACTGCTGCTAATAAATGAGATCTGTCTTATTTTTACATATTCATGCTTTCACTCATCTTTTTACTTTTGGGTGGAAATGAAAGATACTTGTGATTCTTTACTCCCAGGGGCATCAGAGTGGTTGTGAGAGAATGTGGTAACACTGAGGCAGATGATCAAAGATATATTTTAATCGAAAAATAGGAACAGGAGTCTGCAGGGAGTCATGAACCACATTTTCATTTGTGATAGAAAAGCACGTCTGGAGATACCACACTCTGTCCCTGTTACTTCCGTTGATACATAGTACATGTGGCAAAGGGCAGCATAATTGCATTGATACTGGTATATCACTGCATATTAGTAATTTCTTAAGCAGGGGCAATGCAAATACTAATCAGAAAGATGATGGGGAAGACACATTGTTCTGGTCTAAAATCAGTGTTAATGGTCCCTTGTTTATGGAAGTAAGTTCAATCTTACAGTTTCTAGATGTGTATAATATATGTATCATAGAAGATGTGGAGAATTTCTATCTGCTGCCCAGTTGTTTAAAAAGAGCTAGCTAAGACCTCTGTACAGTAAAAGTTGTTTTTCAATAGGTTTTGAAACTGGAAGTTCCAGAGAGCTAGAATAATGCTCATCGTTAGAAAGGGTGAAGAGGACGAAACTTACTGTCAGCCTCAACACTGATCCTGGGAAAAATAAGGTTTCTGTTGACATAGGACTTGATTAAATTAAAAGATTGTAGTGAAAATCAACAGGTTCTCATGAAAAACACCAAGAACAAAAGGTGTAACATCTATAAGAGGAATATTGAATGAGAAGAGTGGCAAAATCTTCTCTGGATACTAATGCAGCTGCTTCTGAAATTTATGTTTGAACTTGTTAATTAAGAAGAAAATAGAAAAACTAGAGAAGATAAAAAGAAATGCTAGACAAACTATTAAAGGATTACAAAATATGTTTTATAGTAAAAGAGTCCAATTAGCTTACAGGAACATGACTAAAGGACTGTCTGATACCAGCAAGTATGTCCACAGGAAAGAAGTTTGGTAGGAGTTGCGGTGTTGCTGACTTCCTTAGAACTTCAACTCTGATCGGAACACAACTATAATGAGAATCACTGAACATGAACTTTGACTGGTTTTTTTTTTTGGTTTTGTTTTTTTTTTTTTTTTTTTTAAATTTAATAGTATTTACTCAGGCTGCAACAGATTTTTCATAGTGAAAAATTAAAACCATTTCCCAAATGTCCTAGTTCAGTCAAAAATTAGTTTAGGGAATTCTCAGAGAAAGGTCTGCAGTCATTGTGGGAATCAGGTGACACCGCCAATATCCAGAAGATATAAAGGTGTAAGGAAACTAAAACTGGCAATATGCACTGGCTCAGTTTAGATTTGCTATTGCTCTCATCTAAACTCAGAATGAAACTGGTTGTGCTTTGGGATTCTTCTTCCCTTCTCATGACCTCATCATCCCACATTATTTGGATAGTTGGTAAATTGTTTTCTGAGTTTTCCACTAGTTTTTGTTGTGTACAATATGTCCATAAATTAATTGTCTCAGATGCTCAGGCAGCGAAAGTTTGGTGTGTCTCTGTTTCCATGCTACATACATGTGAACAAAACTCTGTGTGATAGATCATGCTAAATGCCTGTGCTTGGTTGTCCAAACCCCAGCTGGTTTTGAATTGCCAATCTTATCTTGAAGAAACATGTCTTGTTCAGTTCAGAACCAGGTAGCTTATCTCACCTCTGAGACTGCACATCAACCTGAGGTCTGAAGTGAAATGACTTCAGCACTATCAGATCAATTTGCTGTGAGCAGCCCACATCACAATACCAGCACACATAATTCAGCTGGCTTTGGCAGTTTGCTCAGGAGAGGGCTAGGCCTACATTTGCAGAAGCATTGAATTATTTCTTCTCTCTGGAGAGAGAGAGTCAGAAAAGATCCCTTCAGGTCAGGGTTGAGGACTCAAAAGGAAGCCAGCAATGAGGCAGCTAATTTTTACTTCAGTATGCTGGGCATTCAACACTTTTCATGGCTAAAACAGTGAAGGTCAGGAGGCTAATCTTGTCAAAACCAAATGATCATAGAAACCAATGTGACACATGCAAAGGTTGCATGTGGCTTCCTGACTATCCTGCTTAATATTTGCTTTCTCTTAAATTGGAGCCCTTTCCTTCCTTGGCAAATAGTTGCATTTATTCTGTGAGTATCAAGAGATGTGGTTGATAAGCTCAAGAATTTTGTTTTGATTTTCCTTTTTAGCCAGAAATGTATTGCCCTTCACAAACTTATTTCATTATAAAGACATGCTCACTATTTTTGACATTTAGCACGCATTTAGCAATACAGGTAATATATTGTTTTCCTTTATTACTGACAAACAAGTTTTACTTTCCTTTCTGTAGCAATAAAAAGTAGCTTTAGCAGTACATCTGTCAAAATATTTACCTCCTAGGCCACCAAACAATGTCAGTATCTGCTCAGTATTTTAATTTCTGTGTTATCAATACCAGAGGAAAGCAGATGACAGTAAGACAATACATTATGCCTCTCAAAAGTTACAATAAAATAACAATTTCGATTTGGGGAGCATCTTGGGGCCTCTCTTTAAACCCATTCAAGTAATAAGTCAGATTGACAGTGATCTTAATGCTTACAGGACTGATATATCTAAGTGCTATGTTTCTACAAGGTAAACACTGGTGTTAGCGCAGCACTTTCCAATGGCTGCTTTTAATTTGAATCAGTTTGGTAGGCATTGACTATTGTCAGGTGTATTGGTTTTGTTTGGTTTTTAAACCCAGGTGCCATGAGTTGCTTTCAGACAATAAATAGGGGCATAAAATGGCCCTTAAAATTGCTAACAATTATCACTGTTAGTCAAGCTCTGTAGAGAGACTAAGGACTGAACAAGTTCAGAGAAGCTAAACCCTTTTCTGTCTTCCTACTTTTTTTCAGGTAACCCTGAAAAGGCTGGTGAAGGGGACCTTGTTTAGTAGTTTACCTACAACTCATTTTCTACCACCATCATCTCTATGCCCTACTGTGAAGGAAAGGAGAACCACCCTTTTACAGTGGAGCGTACTTGGTATTTTTCCTGCAGTTTTAAATGTAATTAACGTGTGGGGTATCTATGTGGGATAAGAGAGCAAGGATAAAGAAGACATAGATTTTTCAAATGCCAGAGATATTGTATGAAGGAAGCATTATGGATGAGAGATGGTTAGAACTATTTTGCTAAGCCCCTACCTGCCTTGTGGCCCTGTTCTTATTATCATCTCTGAGGCAGGGAATATCTGTTCTCCTTTCACTTACCCACATTCTCTCTGACACCTTTCACTTACCCACATACATTGTGTTCCCCAAGGAGTCTTTCATCTTGTTGTAAAAATGACAGTTTCAGGGATATGACTGTAGAGGCTGAAATGTTGATTACCTAGCATTAATCATTTCTGGAAATACCAGTTTCTAAAGATGCTAGTCCTCTGGTGTGCATATAATATACATGGAGAGGTACAGACTGATACGGTGTGTGGGATGGGGGAGGAAGAAGCATTACACATTTACCATCAGCCATTTTGGCATAGAATTATCCTTTTGTGGTCACATTTTAAAAATATTGTTGACTTCCCACTCCAGTTAATTAATTAAAGGAGTCCTCCTCATTTGGTGATGCTCTCCACTAGTTTCATTAATATGTAATGAAATCTCCCCTTCTGCCTTTATTGTCAATGTTTGAAAGTACATCTGCAGGGAAGGCTTTATACCATCAGTCTGGAATCCCACTTCCCTCTCAGCTGCTTCTCTCCGTATTGATGGCATACAGGATAAGCAGAACAAGTTAATTTGTAATCTTAGATAGAAAATGATAGCTGCACTGTTTCTGTCATTGAGCACTCTGCCAGTTTAAACAGCTGATTAGTCAGCTTCTGTGGAATCGATCTGAATCAGTTCCACCTGCATGCACCCACCAGGAGCCACTTTATTGTAAATCAATCATTCTGAAAACATCTCACAAAGGGGCCAGTCCTCACTAACAAGCCATCAATTTAAACTGTCTGTCTGTAGCACTCTAGAAATTAGAAGTGCAACAAACATTTATTCTAAAATTATGGAGAAGTTATTATTTTTTTAAACTACAACCTGTAAGTATTTGGTGCTGGTGGTGATTTTCTTACTTTTTTAAAATGTTATTCATATGCATCAAGTCACTTTTCAGACTTTCCAAAAGTGTGGGTGCTTTCTCTTAGGAAAGAACAATAGGTTGGGAATTTTAACAACAATGTATGGAATGGATGGCCTTTATTACTAGAAGGCAACATTAACAGTAACTCAGAGACTTTATATCCTGCCCTTGTGCCCCTTGGGTGTTAAGATCGATCCCCAGAGTCAGAGAAGTTCTCCTTATTCTTTGACATGATGAATTGATAAATTTTGCCTGTGCAGAGAGTGGGTCTTCAAGCTGGCAGTGGTTGGAGAAGCTGCCCCAGGGGGGAGATACAGATATATGGCTTGGTCTCCAAACTCTTCCTTTAAGACACTTCATACTACCCTAAATAAAAGAGAGTGGAAAAGGTATATTCTACCTTTTTTTTAATTTATTTTTTTTATTGGTCTGTCTGGCCATTTCACTTATGTCAACAAAAAAGATGTGAGAATCATGTTTTCAGGTTGAGTGCATTGTTTAGAATCTCTGGAGTTTTATTCAGCTTGAGAAAAAATACGGCAGCACTTTGTTTGCAAGGTGTAGTGCAAAATACCGTGTATGACGTTATGCTGTATAATTACATGTTGCCACATGATTGCACTGTCAACACTGTGTCTGATTACAAGGTAATTGCTTAGTTACTAGTTTTGATGCAAAGCCTCCCAAAGACTTGCATATTAAACAATTGTCCCGCTATTGGAAATCCAGTCAAAATAAAACTTCAGTGAGACCTCATGTAATTGTATGGAAAATAATTTTACACTCAGATTATGCAAGGCCTCATCTATCTCTGTTTAACCTCAGCTGAAACACTCATTTATCCTCTCATCTATTTTAGGATACTTTGGTGAGGTATCTCTTATCAAATAGTATAGAGTATTCACATCAAGTTTGGAGCTTCAGCTTCTCCCTCTTGAAGGGTATGAGTGTGAGGGGGATTCTCACATTTAATATGGACGTACGTCTTCCAGTCCACATGTGTGACTTCTGCAGTTAATATCTCTAACCAGCCTTACTTGTTCATATTTATCACTTTTTAAAAAAATAAGGCAACATCAACTGGTAATCCGTATTATCTTTCAACTCTTTGACTATAGGGATATCCTCCCAAAATATACCATGTCACTATTAAAAAGTGAGGTGTCAGGAATTTGGGTGACATGCCTCTCGTACTTCACTAACACTCATTTGTGTGTCAGTCAGCTGTCACCGAGGAGTCAGGCTGTGCCACTAGAGTAAAGCTGCAGAACATGGCAATGCTTCCTTCTCCTTCCCAAGCACAAATCCTGCCTTTCCTTTCACTGGTCTCATAGAGCTCAGGAAGCCTCTTCCTTCGCTGCAGAGATTCCCTTCAGCAATCTGTTAGAAGGGAGACGAGTGAAAAGCTGTGCATTTGCCTTCCCCAAGGCTTGTCTCCCTCTGGTTTTTAGGCCACAGAGGGCAAAACATAAGAAAATGCAGTAATCATGTCCTTAGGTGTTGCACTCAAGATGCTCTGAAGCTGTGGCAGGATTGATATTACTTAAATTTGGAAGCTGTGCCAGAGCTCATTGATTTCTAATTGAAGTCATCAAACAAGAAAAACTACTTTGGCAGGCAAGTGAGCTGTTTCTGGGCTGATGAAGGACAAGCACAGGGGGGATCCTTTTTCCTGTATAGAAAGTTTCCATGTAACTTCTGTGTTGTTAGGGCTTTCTCACCTTTCTTCAAAGGAATTTAATCTATCTTTCTGGGTTGGCTTCTTTTAAGTGAAACTCCTGCTCCTCAGCTGACTGCCAATGTTATTTTAGGTAGAGCTGGTCCAGCTGTTTGAGTCTGTAAAGGTTCTCTGTTTACATGACTTCCTCTAGTCTGATGGGCTTGTGCTACACAAGCAAGATGATCACTGTTTGGTCTTATCACTCAACTCACATTTTCACACAAGTAATATTTTTGTCAGTGTTGGCCATGATTTCTATTTAATTCGTTTTGTACTCTCTGGTCATCAACAAAATCCCTGAGCTCATTTGTCATCGTGATATTAATGACAATTTGAGCTGAGTTTGAGTACCAGATAGAAGGTGTGCAAGAATGGTTGTGGTTTCCTGGAAGGGGAATGATTTCAATCCAGAGGTGGAAAAACAGGAAAAAAAAAATCTCTTACACCTGGTTAGGAAAATAACTTTTTTCTGTATGGGTATTATTTGAGTCTGCCCACTTCCTTCACAGAATTATGCTGTACATCCTTAGCCCAGTTCCATGGACCACCATCAGGGTGTGGATCTTTACTTCTACCTCATTCTCCTGTGGCTGTTGAAAATTCCTCACAAGCCAGAAAACTATGGATGTAGTCAATATATTTCTCCATGACCATAGTAGTGGATTTTACCATCTCAGAATCATGAAAATCTGGATATTTCATCAGCGTTGTCGAGAAGATAGTCTGTATTATCCAGTGAAGCAAATATACTTACAGAAAATGTAAGTTAAATCACATATGCACCATAATGATTTTAAATTAAGAAAAAAAAAAGTTATACTTACAAATAATAGAAACTTCTAATTACCAAAAAGATGACATTTCTTGAAATACCTAATTATGCTACCCTGATTCTTTGTGAAAATGTCTTCAGAAGAAAAATTCTAAGAATTAACATGCATAGTTCTATCAAAGACTGAAAGTCATAACTTAACTATAAAGGCACTGATGTTCTGGCTCCTGAGATGATATACTGTAAACACCTAGTCTGTGACTAGGGCTCCCAGGATCTACAACAATAGAAATAATAACACATTGTTACCTATGACTAAGTTTGTTTTTTCAGCTCGCAATAGTAATACTGACAATAATCTTCCCAACTTCTGTGCTTTTCCTCTCTGATACAGTTGCTTGCTATCTGGCACTGAGTTCTGTGTCCTGTCTGTGCAGGAGGGTATGGCTTTATTGCCAGTTAGGTTTATTACTGCTATTTTAATATGACAGTTCTAATGATTTTACAGTATGTACTCACTTGATCCTGCATATGGAATGCCTCACCATAGACACTTGATCATCATGAAAGCTGTCTTTTGGAGACACAGGGAAGAAGGAAGTATTACAAAGCATGGATTTGTCTGCTTGTAATAATCCCAGGGTAAAGGTAATAGGAAAAAAGGTAGTCTGGGACAGTTATGCAGCTCAAACTCAGTACAGCAGAAACATACACAAAGCAATTTTAAGCAGTATAATTCTGATTCTAAAAGTGCAGTACCAGTTAAAGAAAACTAAGCTATGCACATAATCACAAGCTTAACAAGGTGATGGCATAAGCTAGCAGAAACGCTGATGTATTAATGACACCTTAACACAGACTCATTTGTCCAACTCTGGTATCCTACTGGTCTTCTTATGAGATGAAAATGTATTAATGGGCTGTTATTGGTAGTTTTGTAAATTATCTTCGGCATGTTGCGTGAGTTATGTAGTGACTGCTGGGTGCTTATAAGGATCTTGTTTCTCTTTGTGCTCTTTACAATAAGGCAAATGCTTAGATGAACTATGCATTTCAGTATCTCTTTCCTGAGTTACTTTTAGCTAATTAGGACTTCTTTCCTCTATGTCCTTTATTTGTTGATGTGACTGCTTTGCACTACTTCGTAACAGTTAGTATATTTTTTTTATTACTAGATTGCTGCTAGTTAGCAAGAATGTTATACATTGACATTATTGGACTGAATGCTCAGGGAGAACAAGAAGAGGGTACAATTTATTTTTTTTTGTTAAAGACAGCAATTTCTGGAATTTTTAAACTGGAAGATGAAGATTAAGAAAAGGGCAAACATGGTTACTTTCAGATTATTTCATTTCATTATCACAGGACGCTGAGTTATCATAAACTGCATTTGTAACCAAACTGATAATGAATTGTAAATGCAACAGTCAAAATATAATGAAAATTACAAATATTATGTGGTGAAAAAAATATTTTAGCAGAAAGAGATGTCATTAGGTTGATGAGGGAGATTGTTGATATCTGTAGGCATCTAGCTCATAATAGTTACTTCTGAAAATCCGATTTGCAAAATCTCTCTGGAGATTCTAGTCTGACCCTAGTGGCTGTTTTACTGGCTGTGTTTCAGTGCATTTCAGGATGAAATGGGACAACTGAACACAGTGTAATATGCACAGTCATCTATCTCCCCTTCCCCATCAAATAGTTGATGCATTACGGATTTATTTTTTTTTTTTCATGCTTTTGATCAGGAAGCAAGTAAGGAGGTGACTAGCAAAGACAGAATATTGTGTGTGATGGGGCAGCGTGGTTTTATCGAGCATAACAAGTTGCATTTTCTTTGGGACCTCGGTATGAAAGATCCCACCACGGTATGTATGCACAGGCAGTTGTGGCAGGTGCATACCACAACACGAGAAAATTCTTGACTGATGGACCCCTCAGTCGGGGGATGGGAAAGGTGGGACTCCTTGGTTGACAGACAGGGCTCTTAGCCAATCAGACACTTCGGTCAAGAGAAGTTTCTAGACCACTGACCATATATGACCACAGATCAGATTTGACCTAGGGTATAAATGGAGCCCCATCAGGGGGCCGTGTTGAGCTGGTCCTCCTCAGATCAGTGGGTCTGCAGTCAGGGACTCTTCCCTTAGGTTGGGACACAGCCTAAGGAAACTCCTAGAGGCTGAGAGCCCTCATCTTATAGGTGAGTGATTGTGCATTTTGGATTATCATTCCAAAGTTTGGGGATCCCCTGAGCTGTGTAGTAACTGAATCCCATGTGGTACCCTGAATCTGTCATTTAATTTTGTCGGAGTGTAAAGTTATTTTGGTTAAGAGCACACTTTCTTTTTATCCTGAGTTTCAATTTTAGTTGGATGAATAAATTCTTTTGAGTTTGCCGTCTGCCTGGTTTGATTACATATATATAATCCTTTAGACATAAACCATTGACCAAGTCTGGGATTAGGAGTGGATCCAACTGCACCTAGACTCCTTTCTGGGGAGTTTGGAAAGCAAAGGGGTTCTCTCTGAACCTTGTGACTCAACAGGAGGGTCTCCCCAACAGTTTTGTGTAACCTTGTCCCCTATGCAGTAAATATTCATATGCCTCTGTGACAGCACTCTGTAAGACTGTGCAGATCTCTCCTGAGATATCAGATTTCCCTGACATGAGATGTTGACTTCCCTAACAGAAAGCAAAACCCTGGGCATATCTACCATTCCAACAGCTACCAGAGTCTGGAAGAGATGCGTTATCCAAAATAAAAAAGCTCAGAAGTGCAAGGAATTGCGTTGCAGGTACGGTGAAAGTTATTAGCATGATGATAGCTTGTACACAAGGGATCAAAGGGCTGAAAAATGAAAACAGTTCCATCTGTTCTTGCCAAAAGGAACCAAAGTAGAAAATGACAAATTTCTTAATGTATTTAGTACACAAGGTGTATATTCCCTTGGTTGGCTTGCTTAGTTTTCCAATATAAAAAAAAGGCACTTTAGTAAAACAGTGCAAAATTACCATTATTTTAATCCATACTTATCCATATTTTTTCTTAGTCCATCAGTGGTTAGAATATGTTCTGTTGTAGCTCACCCACAACCTACCTGCTTATGTAGTATAGCATTGAAAGTGTCTCCATTATATGCCATTTGGGGCTTCATATTTATTATTTTGCAGCATCAATTGTGCTCAGTTTGCAAGCAAAATAAACCATATATGTTTTATGCCAATTCTGCAAATTTAACTTGGGAACTGGGAGTAACAGTTTCTTTTTGGAACAGTATTTTGACCCTGGCACTAAAAGTTGAAAATTGGCAGAAATTTCTATAGCTCAGTTGAAGAAATTCTCTGGTCCAAAGCCTAAATAGAGAACATATTTTGAAATACTATGGATTATGTGTGAACTAAAAAGGATTGTGCTCCAGTCACTATGGTATTTCAGAGCCAGTTGAGCTACAATAGTAAAAAGTCCTACAATGTATTTTTATCAGTCAAGTGAGCAGATCTAATTTAGGACACATGTGCAAGAAGAGATAAGCAAATTCTGTTCTGTTACTTTGGTTTAAGTCTTTTATTATTACATTGATTTAAACTGAATTTCTGTGGACTTAGCCAGAGTAACTATGATCACATTCAAGTCTGTGAAGTAAAATTCAGCACTGATGTGAATGATGGTCCAAATTACACTACTTGATCATTTACCATGTCTTTTTGATCAATCAACACTTGATGAACTTCTTATAAATGTCATTCACATCCTCACACATTTTGAAGACGATTACTGTCCAGCATATGTAGCTATTTATTCCAGACTGTATTTTAACGAGTTTCACTTCAAGTGGATCATTTCAACCTCCTTTTTGCACTGTACTCTAACAGTGTTGTGAAGGTTAACAGAATTTAACATAAAGGCTGAAGAGCAGCAAGAATGAAAGAAGATGGGATAAAGGTGATAGAATATGGAATAAGATAAAAAGACTGTAAAATACGTTTAATTTAAAAAGGCACCAAATGGTGTCTTTAGAAGCTCTTCTGTCATATCCTTTGTTTGTATTAGAAATCCAAATGTATTTTTCTCTGATGGAGACCTTCATTGAAGCACTTTGATTTACTTATTTGTGAAGTGTTTGTTTTTTCTTAGGTCTCAACCAGTAGTTTTTTGGATGAGATAGACTGCTCACTGAATTAAAAAACAAAAACCAGACAAGATCTTGGGAAGCTTTGTATTTCTGTTATTTACTGATAGGGTATTATTATTGGACTAAATGCACAGCTGTGTGTAAAGAGGAGTAACTGTGCTTAGGCATCTAGTCCAACATAGCACTTTACAAAAGACTACTCTATTAATTACAAAATATATTGGTCTCACTAGCAAGAGCAGTAAGACTGATCAATCCTCCTCAGCAATGAAAAATCAGACAGTCTAAAACGCTAGTATGACAACAATGTATAGTTTGGGACCTAAGAGGTGCAATGACAATAACAATAAAAATCCCCATTTATGGGGCACTTTATCAAACAAACATCTCAAGGCACCACACAATAAAAACATCAGAAAATGAAATCAAACAGAGCTGTGGTCTTGATTGAAGGGAAATCATTGATCCTTAGTCCTAACAGCATAATGAAAAAAAACCCTTAATCTCTGGAGGTCTAGCACAAAAGTTAGAAATCTGCTTCAGAGGCCTGCTACTAATATCCTGGAGACAATTTCTTTTCTGCAGATTCTAGATTTGTTATGGCATGGTACAGAATAGGGCGCCTGAAACAGTAGATTCAAACTGATTTAGAGAGTGTTGTTACCACCTTCTAGTCCAAAAGATTACTCATAATTATAGAAATAATACCTTAAATTTGAGGAACAGTGCAAGAGTTTAGCTCAGACAATTTCTGATCCTTTAGCTATTTTCTCTCTTCTTTTAATGTGCTACCTTCTCGCTTTGTTTCAGATTCATTCAGGTGGCTCTACTGTATGACTGTACCAAGTCACAAAACAGTTCTGTCCTTTTTCCTGCTTTCCCAGTCCCAAGTTCCTTTCTGTTAATACTGGGATTCCTGTCCTGTATCCAGGTCCGTGATGCAATTATGTCTGTAAACCCAAGTACAGACCTGTTTGTTCATTCTTCATATGCAACAGTAGGCACACCAGAGACTGTATCAGTTTTCTTCTTGGCAGATATGCTAGGTGAAGACACTTAAATATAGAAAATGTTACCACTAATGACTCTTTCCACTGCCCACCAGCATATGAGTTGGGAGGAAAAAGTTCTGTTAGTCTTTCTTGTAAATTTCCTCTAATCCAGAGTGAAGCGCATATTAGTCAACGGGGCTGTCAAAGGTAAAGAAGAGAGTAATATACAGAAATCAGGGTTATGTTGATACTTTATGTTTCAGTATCATAAGCAAATTTCATTAGCTAAAAAATGTAAAGCAAAAGTATACACAAAGTTTTTATGCAGTCACTTTCTGGATAGAAAGAGAAATACTATATATTTGCAAGGCTGGTAAACTTCCTCAGCCAGGCTTGAAGTAGATATATTTAACATTTGAAAAAACTTTATATGGAATGTGGTTTTCCTCTTCAGATATCAATTCCTGTAATTTGATAGAGACACATCTTCAAGAATTATTTACTGTAATACTGTAGGCTAAGCTGTCGAATAAAACTCTGTTGGTGACGATTCTAATTTGAGTAGTTCTTCTTGCTCAGAAGAGTTGGTAGATTCTTTCCAGAAGACTTAAAAGAACGCTAAGCAGTATGCAATTTGGAAAGGAAAAGTTGTTATCAGCAGGTTTTTTTTCTTGAGCGTATTTGGTTGAGTGTTTGGGGTTTTGCGGGGATTTTAGGCTAAGCTGTCGAATAAAACTCTGTTGGTGACGATTCTAATTTGAGTAGTTCTTCTTGCTCAGAAGAGTTGGTAGATTCTTTCCAGAAGACTTAAAAGAACGCTAAGCAGTATGCAATTTGGAAAGGAAAAGTTGTTATCAGCAGGTTTTTTTTCTTGAGCGTATTTGGTTGAGTGTTTGGGGTTTTGAGGGGATTTGGTGGATTTTTGGGGGGGGGGAGGGGAGAATGTTTGGGTTTGGAGCTGTTGTTGTTGTTCCTTAAAAACCT
The DNA here is from genome assembly GCF_000690535.1 of Cariama cristata. Lineage (NCBI taxonomy): Eukaryota > Metazoa > Chordata > Aves > Cariamiformes > Cariamidae > Cariama > Cariama cristata. The sequence continues at coordinate 12,265 of NW_009594094.1, read as the reverse complement.
TTAAGGATTTTTTTAATCAAAGGGTTTTTTTCCCTGCTGAAATCTTGAATTTTGAAGCCACAACTACTCACATATGCTAGCTGTTTATGTTTACATTTATGGATATCCCTTCATAAATCCAATGGGATAATAATAATAATAAGGATAATATTGTGACATAATAAGGATAATAATGGCAATTTTTTTTTTATTTTTAATTTTCAGTTGTGATTTTAAAGTTGAAAGCTTATGCAAGTAAGGTAACCGATAGCAATTTGCCACCAGTAGTGCTATTATTGCTATTGGAGGACTCCTATGGGTTCCCTACAGTAATTGCTAGAAAGTATATGCCAACATCTGTTGTGAGAAAGAACTCTGAATTGAGTTCATCGTAATTATTTTATTATTCAGAGTGTGAAGTCATGAATAATGAATCTTCACTGAATACAGAATATGACTCTGATTTTTTTTTTTTTTCACATTTCTAAATGTGTAATTCATTGCACTGGTTTTACTGGTTCCATTGATAAGGAAATATTTGAGCTGTAAGGTCCTGAAAATTGTGTCAGAGCCAATAATTCATGCTTCTTCTGAGTGTAAGTTAATGTTTATTTTATTGCCATTGATGTCTAGGAGAAGCAGTTCTGTACTTAGACAGAAAACAAATACAGTTTCTTGACATCTAAGTCTGTCCTATTCATGCATTTAGACAGCGTGGACACTGTCTTACCAGGAAATGATGCAGTGGGAGCTCCAACCATATCCTCTATCCGTGGCTCAGAATGCTGAAATAGATATGCTGTAAGGAAAAAAGCTAAAATGAAACTCTGATGAGCATTATCTCCAGAATGGCAATAGGAACAATTATAGAGCTTCCTGTAATAGCAAATTAAGACCAGTGAGAAAATAAACACTGACAGCTGAATTTCAATCAAGTTTTTAAATTTTACAAGAATTTATGGAGTCCCTTGGCAATGACCCCAAAGAACCTCCATCTTCTCTTCACGCAACCAAGAACATGTTTTCTTGGTAGGCAGCAACTGCTGAAATAGAAATCAAAGCTTTCTTGGCACAAAGCCTGTGCTTCATAAACTTCAGTACCATGAAACACAAAGAATGGGCCAGACAAAATTGGCAGGACACTGAGTCCAGAGACTTCTGCAGACTTTGTACTAGATTTTATGGGTCCTGGTCACACAAAATCAGACAAACCAAAACTGAATCAAGTTATTTCTGAGGCTGAAGGTCAGCAGATGTGGCTTTACATCTCATCTGTGACACTAGTGCAACTAGAGAAGCCTGTATGTCAACCAACTGCTATAAGCTTCCTCTGTGCCTATCCCTCGCATAGGTTGGGTTGCATGGGTTGGCAGCTTATGACCACCAACCTTTCAAATGATTCAGGTGGCTGTCTCAACCCTGAACTGATTGATGAAGAAGTTTTGGGAGTCTCTGGCAGTTCCCTAACAAAAAAAAAGGCAACTCTTGTTTCCATGCTTAGTGAGATGTCTATGTCAACTATCAGGTGCAATGAAGAAGCTATAAGCTCAACAGAGCTTTCCATCAATATCCTTTTCCTTGTGTTCAGCACTCAGTGACACTTCTCCCATGTTTGCTTGAACAATGTTACCCTCAGTCATCTTTGTATGAAATCAGACACTGCGCAGAAAAGATGCTGGATGAACAAAGACGTCTGTAAAGTCATCACTGTTGAAAAGTTTCGTCAAACTGATCAGTCCAAACTGCCTTAATTGGTTGTGTGATTTCTGTCTGAGCAGCACAGTTCAGCCTTAGAAACTGTTCGCTAGAAACAGAGGACAGATGACTATCCAGGCATACAGTGTGTATGCCAGGTGGGGCAGTCTAGAAAAAGAAGCTGGTGATCTGCGCAAGGAGTGCATTCTTTTGTTCAGCAATACAAGGCAGCATTCATACAGAAAAACATATAGATAGGTTTGACTTCTCCAAATTTGAAAATAAATTTCACTTCTGTAGGTATTAAATAAAGGCACTAGCAAAAGAGCAAATCTGTGTTATTAAAGGTAATGAATAAACATGTTTTTTTTTCCTCAACAAGAGAGTTAAAACTCTGACCTCTCTTTTTTTTTTTTTTTTAATTACTTTTTTTAGTCAAGGCATATTGTAAAATACTAATGCTTGTGGCTTCGGACAAGTTTGTGATAAGATTCTGTTAAAAAGTGATTGAATTTTATCTAATTCGAAGACAATGGAAAACCAGAAAGAAACAGATTCCTGAATGTATTTTGCAACAGTTGCAAACATTCATTGAATTCATTAAACATTCATTAAATACCCTTGCTGGAATATTAGTCACCATCAAGAAGTACTATGCTGACTGTGTGTACTAGTAGTTGCAAATTTTACCTCTACATAGATTATAGAGATTACAATAGGCTTTCCTTACTTTTGTGATCTAAATACACCGATATGAACAAACTTCTATTAACTTCCGTAACCTATTAAAGGAAATTGCGTTTCAGATCTCTGGGACCATTCTCTAGCTCTGGATCACTGCAAAAGTTTCATGGAGGTTTGTTTAAGCTAGCTGATAGGGCATACTCAGAAGAGTAGCAAGTCTAATAAGAAGGGGTGCTCTCAGGTCCTTGCTGAGGCAGAATAATCATGAAGGAGCAGATTCTGGTCCACTGGGATGTTGTCTTTGTCTTAGCAATGGTGGATCCAAAATAGTAACAAGCAACAGCCAGCCTGTATAGGTGCAAGATACCAGGTATTTTAGAGACGATAATTTGCCTTTTTCTAACTTACACTGGAAAAAATTAATGCTTCACTGAGGAAAATCTTATATAATAAATTTTGGTTTGACAAAGTTCAGCATGGGACAGAACCCCTGCTCTAAACTTTCGGTCCTACTTTACATTCTTTTCTTAGGTGTCTACAATTAATATACTTTCTTGTGGCTCCGAGGTTATCGCCTTGCAGGACCATCAAGAAAAAATGACATTTTTGCCCCATTGGGTTTGAAGGAGTTGTGTGAACATTCAGTGTTTCTTTATGCAGTCATTCATATCCTGCCATGGTAGTCATACTGATGTGATAGGTTGGAGAAAACATAAAAAAATTTCTCTCCCTCCAGAAACCAAAAAAAAATGAACAGATCTAATATTTGTTCATATTTAGTAATGAAATTATTAGAGACCTTTTTGTTTTGGGGTTGAAATAGAGCACATGTTACACAGTACATGCAATGGCTTAATCACAAGTCCTTTCCATTAACTACAGGTTAAACATGAAAGAGTCCAAGGACTTTCTGCCCCAAAAGAGGGAGCTGTCACATGTACAGTTTGAGAAATCTGTGTTTTAATAATCCTTAACTTTGAAAAGCAGAGGTCCTTTAATGACTGATTTAACCATAAAAAAAGACTTCTACTTATAATTTTTCTAATGTTCTCTTTTAACACACCTCCTTTTGCAGTATAAGATCTTTTTAATGACAATGAAACATATATGCAATGTTTATGATCTAATTTAATGCCATTTTTAGATGAGAAAGTTATTAAAACATTAATCATGTTGCAGCTAATAAAAAATGAGAGGAATCACAGGGGCACAGGCCCAGTCAGAAAGTTACAGCTCTTTAATGCAGAAATACTTATTATGTGATGCTATTAAATGAATCACAGGGACTAATCTTTTAGTTCTTTACCAAGGCCTACATGGGAGGCATGAGATTCAGACTACATACATATGGTACATGGGACTCTGCATTTGCATTTGAATCTTACTCAAAAATTGTATCTCAAAATAGTTCAAGGAATTGAACACAATTCAACAAATTGACTACAACACAACGAAAGAATTGCAAATTAGTAAATTGCTATTTGCTTGTACAGTTGATAGAACATTTAAAGAGAGCATATGTAAGCAGTAAGTACTGTGATGCATGGCACACCTGTGAGAGCAGCCACCCCTGGTTTGTGGTTTGATAGCCATGGGGACAGACTCTGGGGCATGTGTGTGGTGCAAGGAGGAGAGAGAAATGGGAAGCTGAAGTAGCTAAGAGTCCTTCAAACTAACTCTTGTCATTTTTGTAGCTTTAGTTAATATGAGGAGGTGTCCCCATTGGCACCAGTATAGAAGAACCAATAAAGGGAAAGAAAGATGGTTGTGCGCCAACAGGGAGCAGATTTTTATTTATTTATTTATTTATTTATTTATTTATGCATAGGTCCATCAAAACCTGGCAGCCTGCAGTGATGGGAAAGATACATAATATGATAAAGCTTGGTAACCGGCATGTATGATTGAACAAACCAATGAAGAGATAACATTTGAAAGCTTTACAGCTTGGAAAGCTGTTAGCAAGCTGGTGTCCCCTTCATCATTTTTAATTTTACTTTTACTGCCCTTCATTTGCTTTGACGGGTTGATGTTGCCATGGTGCAGTTGAAATTCTCATAAAAGTGCTGTTACCCTTTCAAGATGGCTATTTTTTCCTAGGGTTTATACCACATTTTATAGTTATGTCAGAAGGTTTACTTGGTTTATGAATTCTGCAAGCTCTGAGACTGCTCTAAAAACTCTGGGTTGCAGTTCAGCTTTTGCCTTTTAATTTGTAAAATTTAACAACCACCACATCAGTGCGTTATATTCCTACATAATTAGAAAACTCATTTTGAATGTATTCTTTTGTTAATAAGGGGAAATAATTTTTCAGCTTGTCCCTCACCTCTTGATCTGTAGTTTCTTTAACAAAAAAAAAAGGGGGCATTTTTTTCTGACTAAAGCTGTGTGGTTCCTTTTTACACTAATCCCCCAACTTTTAAATGATTTATCTCGTGTAGGAAAATAATTTTAAAAGGTCTTTCTACTCCCTATGAAATACCATACCCAGTGATCATAGAGATACTCTCATGCTTGCAGTGGCAGTTGATTCATGTCAGACGTGAATTGGTCCCATGGCAGTTTTGCAATCACAATTAATTTCCCCTTTGCTTGCTCTGTAGCAATTCAGGTTAAGGATCTATAGAGTGAAACTCTTGCCGATGGTGTTGTAAGTTAAACTTTTTGCAAGGCGTTTTTTAAAATGAACATGCGCATTTTGATAAACCTGAAAGCCTGTTAGTCATTAAGAACTATGCTACATGACCCCTACTCAGTGTGAACAACAGACCAACTTCACAACTTGAGTGGAACTTTGAGTTGGGAGAGGATAGAAAGGGCAAGAAGAGATTTTTCTAAACTTTACATTAAAATCCAGAAAAATTGTTCAGGAAAGAGATGCCCTGTAAGGGCAGCTGGTGAGATTCGTTCATTAATTACCGTTTCTGTTACTGTTTTGGAAAAAAAAAGTTATTTTAGTAAGTGCAATGTATCTGGCTTTTATAGCAATACTGGTGCTAAATCAAGGAACGAAAGTCTCAGAAACTACTCTACTGAATTGGTATTTATTGCCTTCAGTAGAATTAGAAGAAAAAATTAGAAGCTCTGATTTTGCTGCCTTTTCCAAAAAGCCCTCCTGTAAGGCTCTGGGAAAGATACTAGTCAGTGTAATTAAAGGCAGCACAAACTAATCCAGAGATGTATGCAAGTTGCACCTGGACATAGCTTCCAAATAATCAAAATTTTTGACCTGCTCAGATCTGGTTTGGTCCAATTTCTGGCACTAATATAAAATTAAATGAACAAACAAAGTTTAAATGTCAAATAAGAGTTAATAAACAAATGGAGTAAGACACAGAATTGGCATCTTACTACCACAGGTAGTATCAGATATATCATTTCCTGTAAGTACCTTGCTGGAACAATGTGTTAAAAAGCAACAATTAGGCATAATTTCATGATGTTTTGTGGAAAAACTAAATAAAATCTCAGATATCTATACCTCAGGAGATCTACACAGTGCAATGTGTGATCCAACTCTAACAGGAACAGCTATTATTAGTGTCTTTCACAGCTTTGCTTTTATTTCCTTCCACTTACCTATTTTACACTATAGTGTACTGACCAGTACTGTCATATATATAATATATTTGTGCATAGTGCAAGAACAGTTTCCTCACTTATGATGGAGTTATATCCCCTAACTAATAGAAGAACTCAGCTAGTTTTTCTGAGTTTATTATGCACCGAAGTAGTTTCCCCCAAATTTAAATGATATATTTAAAACTCTAGAATTTAGAAGAAATCTCATCTCTGAAAAACAAAAGATTTGAAAATTGCATCTACATATATAAGTCATCCAGCTATAGATTTGATCAGGTCATCTGAATAAGGAGGTTGTATTTGCTCCCATTTGCACTTGTAATTTAGGGACAAAAGAAAGGAAAATGAAAAACAAATGTTCTTGATTCAAAAGTATTATTACAGCATGAAGTGGGTTTTTTTCCTTCTAAGTTAATAGGTTTGTTCCCATCACCTTTTCCAGAGTCCCATGTAGCTCTATATTGTTATGTTATTTTAGCTGAATGATAGCTTAAATGTCATTGTAATCATGATCTGTCCTTAAAACTGTATCGTTCTGTTTTGGTCTCTTGTTAAATACCTTCCTCCTTAATTGCCTTTTCACTCAACCAGAAGACTTATAATGGCAACCACAGCACAGCTGAAAAACAATTAATTGTGTCAGTCACGGACTCTCATAATGGAGCACCTTATTAAGAGCAAGTTTTGTACTTCTTGAAGGCACAAGATAAATTAGGTTCATAGTCCATTATTTGAACAAGGGTATCTGACTTATGGCAAATCTATCTGAAAGAGTATTGTAGAATTGTATTTTATCTTTAAGAAATGTGTTTTCTAAAAGTAAGATATTTACTTCTGTTGCAGTAGAGGATTTAAACAGAAGAATTTCTCTCTAATGTTTGTTGAATCGTACCAGAATGATGAGGTAGAACAGAGCCATACATCAAACAACCAATGTGAAAAACTTAGCATTGTATTTTATTTCACGAGGGAAGGCTCAGCACAGAATGCCCAAAGGTTTTGCCAAGAGCACTCTCTCTCTTCCTTATTTACCAAGCTATATATACAATGAAGAAGGTGACAGCACTCTTAAACTTTTTCTGTTGCTGAAATTTATGGATGTGCACATTTACTTTTTCTTTTGTGAAGAACATCACAACGGCAGTGCTGGAGACTGCATTTCTCTAGTTCTATAGAACAGCTATAATGCGAAGAGAAGTAAGGCAGTTGTTCTGTGGATATTTTTCTGTAGATGCCCTATCAGTTTGTCCTCTTTGTCAGGTAGAGAGCTGAGAACAGCTGAAAAGAGAACTCTGCCTTTCTTCCCAAGCCTGTTTTTTTTGGCTTTTCCTTGCTCTGTAGTAACATCTAACAAGTACCACAGGTAGTATTTACCGTGATGGCCATTTTCTAATGAGGAGTCTTCTAACTTAAGCATTGAATTGGCACTAAGAACTTAATTTTTGGGTGCCTGTCAGGTATCATCAGACAACCACTGGCTTTTAGTATGGCCTGGAAGGGGTTCAGACTTGCAGTTTAACATCTGAGAAATGCTATAATGCACTGAAATTTCGTCTACAAGTTCATTTGGTTTTGTCTCAAATAACACAGTCAGGTTCAATCTGTAAATGCTTGCTTCTGATCTTTACCAGAAGCTTCAAGAGGTCAGTCCCTTTCTTGTTATTTCTTGATCCATGACTAGATAAAGGTAAGATTTGAGGTAATCAGTTACTCTTTATACAAAGTTTCTTAAGGTATAAATGGAAATAAGACTTCCTGTGATTTTTGATAGCATCTTACCAACCTCTTCATTCCACTACCTCAGTGTCTTTGGTCGACATTTTTAACTCCTACTCCTGGAGTACGGCTATTTCACTTAGAATAACTAGATGAGATGTCATGTAAAAAAATGTGTTGTAAGAATGTAGCTCTCCATTCTTGCTATGTTATCTGCTTGTAATTCAGTGTACAATTTTACTTTCTAAATACGGAGCCAATGAACTGTGCTCAATATTCAGTCTCCTTGGTCCTAGTAAGACGGCATTCTGTAGACTGACTGCCAAGTTAGTGAGATAAAAAGTGGAGACAGGAACAAAAACAAGGTGAGTCAGTAAACCCTGGCTGCAAATGGGTCTACTAGAGGTAGGGTTTCATAACCATCACACTGTTAACAGGAGTTCAGTGGTGCAGTTTCTCCCTGTCATGGATACAGAGTGCCTACCTAACCAAGTGGAGATAATGGACCACATAAGTCCTTCTGGTAAAGCATAAAGATATGTGATGTTGTAGGCACTTACAGTGATTATTGGAAAATCTGCAATAGAAATTATGTATGTGGAAGCAGGGAGCAGGAAGATCGAGAAAACCCTTACAGCTGCTTCTCCGAGCTGTTAAGGGTTCATAGCTATTGGGTGCTTTTCTCTTCTTTCTCTCTTGAATAACGAAACAAAGTTCGACTCTTTCCTAAATACTAGACCAGATGCCACGCTGCTATCACACCTGCAAGACTGTGCTCTGTTTCCTTTGAGATGCAAACACTGACTCCTGGTCTAAGGATCTATAAGTGAAATTAGGAGGGCTGTACATCCATGTATAATTATTGCTGTTGTTGCAAGACATCTAACATTTAAAACCGAAGTTTATGAAGTCACTTTGAGGACAGGCTTCCTGATTTGTGAGAATAATGAACTCGTTCCCTTCTTGGAGCTTTAGATTTGTATGTGGCACTCCTCCCTCTAGTATTCCTCTATGGTCTTTGTGCCTCCTGGTCAATCTGTCTTCTGTGTGCTTTCCTGGTTCAGGATGACAATAACCAGTTAACACATCTTCTGAGTGTTGGTGTTTCAACACAGGGGACTTTTCTATAGTGTACACTTGTGGTAAGTTCACCTTTGACTTCTAAAAATATATTTTTACCAACCAAGATTTCAACTGAAGTTCTGGACTGCCCCGTGTCCTGGGGAGACAGACGTGTCTCAGTCTGTTCAAATAAAAATAAACATGAGATTTGGGGCAAAAAATGACTTTCTGAACCGATGAAAGAGATGTTGATGCCTGTTGCATTGCAGCATAAGGAACAAACAGGTCTAAAAATTAACATGACCGTTAGATACGTCATAGTCTGCAGTTACAATGAGTTTGTCTGTAAGGTACACGGCAAATTTCATGGAGAACTCTCTTGAATATGCCAGTAAAGACAGTTTCCAAGACACAAGAAAGATCTCCATAAAGATTACAGCCTAATATCTAGCACTTTGAGACATTCCAGTAGGAGTACTACTTTTATTAGACTTTCATTAAGTTTACTTATGGTGATAGAGACAATTTACATAATGTGGAAATGTTACCACAAGTTCTTACAATTTTGAGTGTTTACTGGTACTTTTTGAGTAGCCCCTTTCTCGGAAAGGACTAATAGGTCTGATGTTTTAGCACATTTGTATATTGACAAGTTTAGTGGATCTGTGATGTAGTTGACATGACATTTGCAACTGAATATTTTACAATGCTAAAACTTCTACTGGCATACAGTATCAATAATATGATTCAACACAGAAGGAAATACATGATATCATGATAGGAACAGAGGCAATATTATCACTGGAAAAAATATTATCTGGGGAAAAAAATCACTAGTGTTGATTTTCCTTCAAAAACTTAAGAAGCAAAGCATTATATTTGCCATATTGATGATATAGGCCTCATCTTATGCTTTAATAGCATCCTGTTTACCTCAGTCATGTTAATTGAATACCTCTATGTCATAAATGGCAAGATTAGGATCACAGCAACAGTTGAACATAGGGTCAGCTCTGCTAGACCTAATCTTCTGGTTTATGTGCGCATGGATGTTACTGTAGTGGGCCTCTGATCTGGAGATTTATACACTGGCAATAATAATACTAGACAGGCAGCATATTGCTTTGTGCCTAAAACATATGCTTCTCTGGGTTGGGACGGTGATAGAGATTTTGGGGATGATCAGTGTTCAGAGGTATGAATGTTTGTTTTGTGTGATTTTGCTAGGCTGCTCTAAATGAAGGATAGGTTAGTCCAAACAGTAAATACAAGGAAATTGTCCTGTTTCATTTCTGAATCCAAAGTTGTTGCATTTCCAAATCCTGGGATAGTAAATTTATTCTCATCTTTTCCTCTCCAACCTCTATTGTATTTTGAAGTGTCTATACCTGGTTTTATATCCAAGGCTTCCTAAGATTGGGGGAGTTCGGGGATCCTGGGACTGTGTTCCTGGTGGAGATTTTTTTCTTGAAGGAAATTTATCATGAATTGCTGGGTGGATTCTGGTGCAGCTGAAGTGTCTGATACCAAGGCAAATGACATTGCTTGAAAATGATGGCCATGAAATGCAAGTACATTGCAAATCACTCAGCTGCAGAGTCTTGGAATAGGAGTGCTGCAGAGCTGATGTATGGACTGATGTTGCCATTTAATGTAGTTTCCCAGCAAACCTTTCATAAAATTCATGACTGCAGCTGACCTCTGTTACTGTGTTCCTCTTAGGGGGGAAAAAAAAAAAAGGCTATAACCCAGCTCTCAACGGCAGTGCACTGAAAAGTGATGTGTGATGTGAAGCAAGGTGAGGGGAATCATGTTCACTTCACCACAGACACTAGAGGTGAACCTGTAGTCAAACAGTTGATTAAATGTCACAGCATATTTGACAGTCTTCCAGGCTGACAAGGTTCTATTCTGACCAGCTTCAAACTAGAAGACTGACTCAAATCACATATTCTACCAGCTTTACTCCATTACCAGTGTTACTTTACACTTATGAAAGTAAAAGCAGAATCAGCAATCAGCTGCCAGCGGGAAACACACAGCTTCTTTATGTTATTATTACCACAAAATACGAGACAAGACACTGCTTACAGTATTTTGCTCTTGTATTAAAGTTATTCAGCTTCTCGTTTATGCATGGTTATGAGTACTGATGTTTCCTGAAATCAGCAATTCTGGCCTATCCTAGAAAGTCTTGGCTTCTTGTATAAAAACTGGTGTATATTTTTCACTTCCGCTATAGCTTAGAGTCAAGGGACAGTTGCTGATGTTGTATGTTAAATTAACAAGTGCCACAGCAAGACGAATCTGAGGCAAAAGGACTGGCTGACATGGTCATGTCTGAGCCACCTCCAGAGAGCATGGAAAGCAGTGCAGATCGGGGAAAATGTAACAGCTAGAGGTGCTCAGGTACCGTGAAAATGCAAAAAGAAGCAAACAGTGTCTAGTCAGACAGATGGCATATTTAAAAGGGAGGGGAGAGAGATGCTGAAGAAGCACTTGTTTTCTTGTTCCTCTGTGTAAAACGGTAAATCAAAATCCACCTCTCATGCCTACTTCCCTGTCTTTCAACTTCCCACCCTCCTCAGAGTACCTCTTTACATTATAAGAGCTCAGAAGTCATAGAATTTCACATGTAAGAAGTTTCCCATATTTTGGGAAATGGAAAATTAACAGCTACTACTGCACACCTTTGTCACTATCACCAACTAAAAATAATTTAGCCCTTCCATTCCCTCAGATCAAATTAATAAACAAATACGTGCATAGTGCTTTTGTCTGTGTGAAGATCTCTACCCTCCTGATGAAAATGATTTGTGAATACAAATTGAGGGTACTACGTGTCTCCTAATCACCTGTGTGATCTTGATACCCACACTATTTATCAGTAGAGCATGCCACATTGTATTTGCTTCTCTAGGAGGGTGATGTATTAGTCCCTAAAGGTCTGTGGCACAGTCGAGAGTGATTGCTTTCTTCTCCTTAAGTCCACCTTGTCTCTTCCAGTGCATCTGTGTGTGTGCGTGTGTGTATAATGAGGGAGGTAAGGCAGGAAGAAGCTGTAGAAAAAGTCATGTTTCCTTAGAGGAAAGGAGTATCTCTTGTGGTTCAGTAATGATGAGTTAATGACATAGGGTTTGCCTATTGAACAATGTGCCTAAAGTTGTTCAGATTAGCTACCAAAACTGTTCTCCCCAGTAGTGATTTGGTAACAGATGGAAGCAACTGCAAGTCAGACTTCCACAGTCCCATCCCATTCCTAGCCCAAACAAGCTGTATGTATAGTAATATGGTGCAATAGCGTAAAAAAATTTACTATATGATTAATTTTTTTTATTCTAGTTCTCTCTGGGCTATATAGTTCCTGCCTGTTGTTTTATTTACTCCATAGCTATTCTCGTTTTGTAGCTATTTCCTTTAGCTTGTAGCTCTAAGGTCAGTCTAAGGACAAGATGTTCCTTCCAGAGATGAGTTGTGAACAGTAACAAGTAGGCTGTGTAAATGCTTCTTTTCTTCTGTGTCATTCTGAAAATCTAGCTTGGGG